>NC_030436.2:5682500-5907500 GCF_001660625.3 Ictalurus punctatus
GTTGAGAACTTAAATTATAATACAGAGATGTTGAATTGTCAGATCTGATTAGTCAGAAAGAGTTCATTTTCTTAAACGGCACAGCTCGGACAATAGGCAAATCTCAGATTAATGCATTTTAATGTGCTAGTTCTAATATTTTATCATTTCTACAGTAACTGGTAATGTAACACTATGACTCATGTCACTTAGCAAAGAAACACATACAGTCATCTACACGCACACACACACACACACACACACACACACACACATATATATATATATATATATATATATATATATATATATATATATATATATATATATATATATATATATATATATATATATATATATAATTTTTTTATTATGAGTTGGTTAGGTGTTCACGGAAGAGGTGGGTCTTTAGCAGTTTTTTGAAGATGGTGAGAGATTCTGCAGTCCGGATTGAGATTGGAAGTGCATTGGAACTGCTAAGCGTCGGTCGCTAATCGATTGCAGATTGCGAGAGGGAACGTAGGCCTTCAGGAGAAAGTTGAGGTAGGAGGTTGCTGTTCCTGACAAGGTCTTGTAGGTGAGCATCAAGGTCTTGAACTTGATGCGGGCAGCTACAGGAAGCCAGCGGAGGGAGATGAAGAGGGGTGTGACATGGGTTCTCTTTTTATTTTTATATATATATATATATATATATATATATATATATATATATATATATATATATATATATATATATATATATATATATATATATAAAATATAAAATATAAAATAATGTATGGTTTCTGTCTTCAGGACAGACACCATTGTACTTTACAGCAGTACCATGACGAGCTAACTTGGGATGCAAAGTGGCAGAGTGGGTAACACTGCTGCCTCACAGCTCCTAGCACATCTTCAATCATGAGCTCACGTTACTGTCTGTGTGGAGGTTCACATGTTCTTCCTGTGTCAATGTGAGTTTCCTTGATGGTCTTCAGGCCCATATGTGTGAATGTGTGTGAGTGGTGCCCTGCGAAGGATTGGCACCCCATCCTGGGTGAATTTTCCCACCTTGCACCTTTATCACGCCACTCTGTTGTCGATTGTTTTCTTATCACAGCATGCCCTGTGATTTTTACACGTTCGCCAACCTGTATAATGATGCTTCACAATATGAAGGACAGTCATTAACTGGAGTTTAAGGCTTTAGTCTCGGAGTTTCTGTTTGCCTGTTAGTATAAATGTAGTTGTGAAGAGCGTGGGCTCATCTCATGCAGTGTTGTTTCTAAGGCTCCAGGCCATTATGATGACCTCGACTCGTTGTGTCGAATGTTCTCTGGTTTAGACCCCGAGATACTCGGAAATGGACAAACAGCAGCATTGAATGTTATTATTAAAGTGTTTAGAGCAAATCAGATTATCCAAATACATAGACAGAGTTTTAAATGTGACAAGCATTCATCAAGTACATGATCATTTTACCATAGAATGCATAAACCAAACAAAAAAAAGGAAAACCTATACGAATGCATACAATAGCTCAGAGAAATCCACAGAGTTTTAAGAAAGAGCAAGTTTCTTAAGGCTTACATGGAATATATAAAATAAATGCTTTTATTGCAAATAGTTCAAAAATCATACCCTGCTGGGTCAATTTGACCCACTTTATGCATTCTGGGCTTAATGTGATAGTCAGAGTGATGTGCCCTTCCGCCAGGTTCCGTTTTGATTTACAACAGAAAAACAGTTGGTGTTTGGTGCAAAATGCTTTTACCATTACCAAATTTATGGAAAAAGGGTCTAATGGTACAGTTACTGTGACAGTTACTGGCACTGGATAAAGGCTGAGCATATTGCTCAGTGCTGGATGGATGGGTGGGTGGATGCATGTATATAAAGAAACCTATAAAGTACCAGAAATGGTATTTTATTACTGTTTCTTAAAACCAGTACAGCTGATGTGATGGATGCCCCCCCTTCAACACCAAGTCGGCTGAAAACCTAATACTGAAAGGAAGTGAAAGATAAAGCTTACAATCAATTCAGCATGTATATAGTTACACTCATTCTGCCACCACTTCCTCCCCTTCCCTTCCTCCACTCCTCCTCCACACTCTTCTGTCCCCTCTCCACCGCTTTACCACAGTGCTTAAGCAGAATTCTCTAAGCAGCCACAGTGGGGAGCACCTGGTAAAAAGGAGAGAGTAGTGCTTCCTACTGTTCCAAACTGACGAGCATCCAATCATCTCACTCAGCCGAACTGAAACGAGCCTGACGTGGCACAGCATGTCCTCTGACTCGGCGTATTGTCCATTTCCCCAGGCACAATGTCGTTCCGTGACAAGTGAGTTTGTCTTTAGTGCTTCCGAGAGAATTGTTGTGCTCAATGACGATGTTTCAGTCAAGCAGCCTGCTTTATGAACATCATCAATACCCTGCTATTTTCCACTGTAGTGGCTCTTCTTCTACTGCAGCATGTCATTACCCAACAACATGTAAATGCTTCTAGACAGATAAACAGACAGACAGATGGGTAGATAGACAGAGCAATAGATGGATACATACGCAGATATATAGAGGGATGGATGGATGGATGGATGATAGACATGCAGGCAGATAGATAGATAAGGAGAAAGATGGGCAGACAGGCAGATAAGAAGACAGACAGACTGGCAGATGGACTAATAGAGGGATCAAGAGACAGAAAGATACATATACAGATATACATACAGACAGACAGACAGAGACTGGTGGTCGCACAGATATGGTGATAGATAGACACAGCTACTCACTGACCTAAAGACAGAGAAGGAGACAGATCGACAGGCAGGCACATATGTAGACAGACATACAGATAATGAGCCGGGAAAACATCAGTAAGGAGACAGACATACAGATAAATAGATATGGAGACAAGCAAATAGACATAAGGACATAGACAGACTGAGTGATAGACAGACAGGTGACTGCACAGATACAGTGATAGACAAACTGACTGACTGATACACAGACAGATAGACATGCAGACAGACAGACAGAAAGCTACGTGGACACAGATGTACAGATAAGGAGACAGATAGCCAGACAGATCAATATACAGACAGATATTTAGACAGACATATAAGACACAGATAGACATACTGATTGACAGAGAAGGAGACAGGTAGACAAACATATCAAAAAGCAGAAAGAAAGGCAGGCAGGAAGAAAGATGGATAGATAGATCGATACACACACACACACCACTGTTAATTTTAACTTTCCCTGGTTCTGTTAATAAATTATATAATATTGAGCAGTCCCTGCAATCGCCCCCCCCCCCCCCCCCCCCCACACACACACACACACACATGCGCACACACACACATACCTAAATCCTATTTTTCCATTCCATATAAAAATACTTGAGTATCCTTGAGTTATGAAACTAGGTATCTTGTGTAGGGATGTGAATCCGTTATTTCAGAGTGCTTATTCCGACTAGGTAGATGTTGCTAGAAATCCTGTCTGTAGCCCAGAGTTTTGTTCGGATCTGTGCGGTATCGGCGTATTCTCCTGCATCACTCTGCAGTGCTTGGAAAGGTTGCTAAGCAACTAGTTGCTCTATAGTCAGTGGTAAAATTTGGCTGTCCAGCACTGTGAGCCAAAAGGAGATGCCTAGCGATGACTTGTTAGACTGCATCATAGCCAGGATTGACACTGTGTCTGTGTGTGTGTCTGTGTCTGTGTGTCTGTGTCTGTGTGTCTGTGTCTGTGTGTCTGTGTCTGTGTGTGTGTCTGTGTGTGTGTCTGTGTGTGTGTCTGTGTGTGTGTCTGTGTGTGTGTGTCTGTGTGTGTGTGTCTGTGTGTGTGTGTCTGTGTGTGTGTCTGTGTGTGTGTCTGTGTGTAATATCAATGAATTTTAGACTTCTAAAATTTATGAATCCAAGACTTTGCCAATAGCACAGTGCATGCTCATATAGAATTAAACAGTAATGGGCAGAAATGTTTACACTGATGATTGAAGACCATTTTTAATCCTAATCCTAGTTCTGCGATTTTTAATACGATTTGCACAAAATAAACAGGGTGAGGCTATGTTTGACCTTCTATCGTCAACATGGTGCACTAATAATCTTCGTCATTTTCTCACCCCACTGTCCCATAATCCTGTTTTAAGCTCAACTCTTCTCTTTCTCAGCTTCCATCTGAGAAGAGCATTCCCTTTTGTATGTAATTTATGCCTCAGTCTCCCCTACAGTGACTCATTTCTAGCCAGTATGTCGACACACTTAATACTGAATGACAAAAGATCAATATAGTTTGAATTCGGAGATCAGTGATCAAAGTTAAACACTTATTTCATATGCCATAATCATCACAGGAACCTTTTGCTGAAGAGAGTCGGTGGATATCGTTGGAAATCATTAAAGGACATGTCAGTGTTTTTCAATCAAATCTTTATCTGCTGTGTTTTATACCTGTAGTGTGTATGCGATGACCACAGATGAGAATTTCAACCTGTTTCCTTGTACTAAAAAAAATAAATAAATAAGAACCCAAATCCAGTTTACTTTAAATTCACTTATAATTGACGTCTAAGGGCAGTTGTTGAATTCTCTCAGTAAACATTAAAAATATGTTTCTGTATTATGTGTACGTGAATGGAAAGCTAAATCCATTCCACAGGAAAGGTCTTACGATTAGGTAGTTACTATAATATGTCTCGAGCGGCAGGACACAAGTGTGTATACTCAGCATGTTTTTTTTATCCACTAATGCACAAATCATAGCAAGAGTCTATAGAAGTGGTCAGCAAATATATACATAGAAACAGACCAGGGTAATCCTCCTTGCACCTCCTTCAGCTCTTCCCATTTCAGAGTTGTCACATCGGCACATCACCCATCCGCATATTGATTCTGGAACAAATTTTACAACGGATGTCCTTCCTGAAGCAGCTCTCCCAATTTTCATGGCTTTGGACCAGCACTACAAGTGTACTGGCTTGTGCAAACCTCCAGTGGCTGCGGCTGGTTCACTGACCAGGAATAGACCCTGGGCCGTGGCATTGAGAGCACCGTATGCTAGCCACTAGTCCACCAGAGAACCGGAAACAGACAAGGATAATCCATACTCAAGAAGACACGGAAGTAACACTCTAGGAAGTACAGTATTCCAGAAACAATGGGAAACATAGAACTGGAAAACACGGCTCAGAACTTATTCAATGTGTGGCGCAACTAGCATTCCGCTTTTGACCACAAACCTGTTGTCTTGCTGCTAAAATGAAACATTCTGGGAGGGAGAGCGATCTTGTATGAAATTCACCAGTGTATATATGCATCATATCCTAGGAGATGAAGGAGAAGCAGTGTGTTCTCTTCGTCATTGCGGCCATCTATGTGCGGCAAAAGCGCAAGCACCAATTAGCTCAGCTAAGCTTATGGTCTTAGCACGTTCAAAGCGAAATAATAATAATGAAACACACTCGCTTTTTCTTCCAGTCGAGCAAATCCCGGTGTAGCTCCTTAACTCAGTAAGTGAACATCACCATCAGGGTGTCAGTCACTATATGTTCGATGGTGACTGGGAGCTGGACCGCAGCTCTTCGGCCACGGCCTCTGTGTTTGCTGGGTGAAGTGTCCGGCTTGGTGCTGCTCGTACTCAGGCGCAGAAGCAGCGACAAGCCAGACACTTCACCCAAGATAGGAGCGACACTAGGATTTTGCTTGATTGCAATAAAAAGTGAGTGTGTTTCATTATTATTTCTTGTATTAATATTATTATTTTTGCTTTAAACCCGATAAGATCCTAAACTAAGCTAAGCTAGGATAATTGGCTACTGCTGCAATGGCGCTGCTTCTGCTAGTGAGCATGGGCGGCTACGGATCATGTGTGCTCTACTATCTTCAGTCGCATTGGTAGTCGCTCCAAATTTGCATAAAGTGAAACTTTTCTCAACGTTCAAAGTCGCTGAACATGCCCACATCTAGTCGCCAATGATCGCGGTCACTCATGTTAGTGGACGACGTCAGCTCTCATTGAAAATGAATAGTCTCCGGTCACTGCGAGTCGCTGTATGTGTGAATACACCTTTAGACTTCCTCAATATTAAGGGGATTTTTGTATGTTATTTTCTTCTTTCAGTAGAATGTTTTGAAATTATTGCCTAGCTATAGATTAGGGACGTAACCAAATACCAATACATTATTTGGGATGAACCGATAGTGTTCTGTAGACCGGAAAAGAAATCTACACAAATTGATGCGAATAAGAACGGTAGCCCACACATGGCATCTGGTTGAGACGCGCACGGTATTTACTTTCATATGGGCGATCAGATACGAACCTGCTTGCAGTTGTAGGAGTAGGGATCATATTTAATTTAAAAAAAATATATAAACTTCTGTTCCGGCCATTCCCACTTATGGTTTAATGAGAATACGAACAGGGATACAGATATGGATATTTGGAGCACTAAAAATATGCAGTTAGTGAAATTGCTACCCCTGTCTTACCCCACTACATATATGCATTGTATAGAGCAGGGGTCATCACCTGGCAGGCCGCAGTCTGGGCTAAAACAAGATTTAAAAAAAAAAAAAAAAAACCTTGAAAAAATTATTTAAAAAATAACACGCGCTATAGTTCACCAACTTTGGTTTTGCACAGTGTAACAGATCCCTTGTTGCCACTTAAACAATCTCTGAAGCCCATCGGACCAGGACTATCTGCAGGGCTAGAGGTCATTATTTACCCTCTCTGGGCTGATAGCGAGAGTCCATGGTGCTAGTCAAAAGTTGTAACATAAAGCACAAATACTAATCAAAACCAAGCAATAAACTAATCACTAATGGTGAAACATTTAAAATGAACTGTTACCACCATTCATTCGTTATCCAGACCTTTGTTAGCAAGGAATTTTATGTAACTGGACCTTTTTTTTTATTATTTTTTAAATTATTATTTATTTATTTTTATTTTTTAAAGCTTGGAAATTTTAGTTGGATACCCCTGTTATAGAGATTAGATTGAAGCACACAGGAGTATTCCTTTAATGTCCAGCATGATAAGCTCTATACATTATTTCACAGAGATTTTTTATACACAATTATTGCTTGTTTTGATTTATTTTATTTTTTTGCGAGAGACTCTTTGTGTGGTCATAATATATAAGTATGCTTATTTATTTCTACCACACATCAATGTGAGCATACAGTGAGTATGGCTGCCACTGGTGTGGATGCGATGGGCTATAAGCAGGTTGTGCTTCGGTTCTGGAGAGTCCAATAGAGCAGGACCGATGAATCACCACCTCTGACACATTTGCCTGAAATACTACAGTCAGTTACATCACACCACTGTGTGTTCATTAGGTTTATGCATCTGAATCCACACAAGTTTTCGAATAAAATTTGAATCAAATTTACACCTTACCCTCAATGTAATTGTGATTAACCAAGACATGATGTGTGTTTGCAGTTCTTCAGTTTTGCTTTGAAGTTACAAGGCTAACAAGTAAGCTAGCAGTTTTATATACCAGCATTTTATAATGTTTTCCCCATACACATTTGCATATTCCCCTTACACACTTGCCTTGTACTGCGTCAAATCGTTCAGTACGTCACGAATTGGAGGCGAAGGCGGATGCAAGTGCTGACAACTTATTCAATAAAGGGCAAACAAACAACCAGAAACTTTTTTTCTTTTTTTTTTTTTTTGCAAACCGTACTTAGGAGGTCTTACAAGACATCTTCAATACTCTGACCCTAGTAGTACCCTACACTCACATTTAACATTTAATAAAACTAGCAAGAGTTAGCCCCAACATTCATATTAGCTTTTTTACCTATGCCAATCACTGACGTTTGCTATTGATCTTCAGCTGATGGTCTTAATGAATGGTCATGCTCCCATTTCCCTCTACATTTCTCTCTACTGACTTTCTATCTATTGACTTCCATTGATCTGGCCTACATAATGTGTTGAGTACTGCAGTCTCTTTGGAGGCTCATGAGTGTGTGTCTGGGCTGCCATGTATAAAGTGGTAAATTACTTAGATGGGTGATGGGAACTAGTTACCATGATCGCACTGATTACAGCTGGGGTTAGTGGTAACTTGAATAATGTCCATATTTCCTGCTTACCTCAAATGTAGACAATTAGCCAAGACACATGAAGCTACGAAAGTGATTGTGTAAGAGGATCTTATACCCTCTGATATAAAATGATAAAATCGGAAGCATGATATCCTGCAATGGACTGGTGTCTCATCCAGGGTGTATTCCCAGGAGAGGCTCTCTATCCACCATGACCCTGCCAAGGATAAAGCACTTGCTAAAGATGAATGAATGAATAAATGAACATATGCTAATGTCTAGAAGAAGTTCAAAACCCAAGGATACCAAAGAGCTCTTGAACAAGACCCTCAATTAATCAGCTTTGTACTCTGTTTATGTGTTGGATTGGACAGTGCATCTCTTATGAGTCTCATTCTTCCAAAGAAAATGCTTTTGGTTTGGGTTCATGTCAGCAGCATTATTATTTTTAGGAAAAGTATAAATCAGTTTCTTCAGCCCATCAATGGTCCTCCCATTTTCAGACCTCCACTTAACTGCCCCCCAATAGATGGTCCATATAGGTTGGTTTTATTCCACTGAGGCTGTTCTAGTGCACCTGTGCCGTGTGTCAGACATGTCTCCTATGGTATGAGCTTTGTCTGGCTGTTTGAGTTTTTAAACCATCGTCTCAATATGTCTCTGATGTAGGCATTAGCAACGTATACATGCTTTGGGTTTAAACTCCCAGGAGAATACCCAGTAAGCACTCTGAAATCAGGTAGATATATATTTTTAAATGTAAATATGGAGAGTGCCCCTAATGATACGTTATGTGCTAACCATAAAAGAAGATGAGCTGTCATAATAGTAGGTCATTATATAATATTCTTCAGTGCAGTCTGTGTGGAATTGACACGGACACTTTTTCTAGCTGTTTTCGCTCTGTAATCAAGCATGTTGAATTTATAGGAGGTTTACAACAGTATCAACGTCCATCATTTTCAGTTATCCTGGTCAGGGTTGTGGTGGATCCAGAGCTTATTCTGGGAACAGTGGGCACAGGGTTGGATGAGATGCTGGTCAATTGCAAACTTATTCACACCTATGAGCAAATCCAACTTGAAGCATGTTTTAGGAGGCCTACATGGACACGGGAGTAGGTGAGAAACTCATGAAACACCAACACTGCCTACACACATTACTGTAACATAACGTTGAATTAAATTATTATTCAGTACCTGATTGCAAGTGCCTTGAATGTTCAGGACCAGGTCAGTTTCATATTTTCTGGTTTGCATTAGTAGCTTGAATCAGTGAGAACTTCTATATCCCCATTTGTCTGAAAACTATCTTTCACATGCTTTGATGAGTCTCGGATTGTATCCTGATCAGATTTTAACCACATGCGTTTACATGGCATCAAATGGGTTTCTAGTTAGGCAGACTGAAATGCATGCCTAACATGCATGTTGCATCCAATAACATTAGCTGTTGCATCCAAAAATTACAATTACAATAATTCCTGTCAACTCCGAGGTAGCCCCCAACTTGGCAGTCAGTCTATAGAAGCAGACTGTGTTTAGACATAGCATTGACTGTGGAAAAAGTAAAAGACAGCCATAGTAAAAGTTGCTATAAGTTTAAATGCAAGTGCAAAGTTATGACTGGTCTGAGCAGATTTTGCCAGACACTTTCAGTGATATGGACTGGCTGGCTAAATTTTAAATGCACCCGGATTATTCATGAAAATGGGTAAAAATTAAGTGATTCAAATAACACATGCAATAAGTGGTATTTTGAGCTCAAATACATTATATGGCCACAATGTATGTGGACACCTGACCATGGCCAAAAGTATGTGGACACCTGGCAGATCACACCTACATTCTTGTTGCATGGTAAATGGTCTGCACTTATATATCGCTTTTATCCAAAGCGCTTTACACTGGTTCTCGTTCACCCATGCACACACACTCACACACCAGTGGTAGCAGAGCTGTCATGCAAGGCGCTAACTTGCCATTGGGAGGATCTTGGGGTTCAGTGTCTCGCCCAAGGACACCTCGGCAGGTCGAGTCATGTGGGCTGTTATAATAACCTCCACTTTTCTAGGTGGAAAAAACAAGAAGTTTTTTTTCAAGGTTGAAGATAGCTCTGTATATTTTCAGAACCTGCTGATCTCCTGTGAATTTCACACACAACAATTTCTAAAGTTTAGGCAAATGGTGGTGGGGGGGACAACATCCAGTTTGCAGAGGGTCTGCAGACTGAAATGCCTTTATCGATGAGAGAAATAAGAGGAGTATGACCAGACTGGCTTGAGCTGACCGGAAGTCAATAGTAACTCAAATAAACACTCCTTTACAACCATTGTGAGCAGAAAAGAATCTCAGAATGCACAGTACATCAAACCTTGAGATGGATGAGCTGCAACATCAGAAGACCACATTGGGTTCCACTCCTGTCAGTCAAGAACAGGAGTCTGAGGCTATCATGGGCACAGAATCACCCAAACTGGACAGTTAAAGACTGGAAAAATGTGATTCCCAGTGATTCATTTATTTATTTACTTCAAATCTTCAACTGTCCAGTTTCAGTGAGTCTGTGTGCGTGATAGCCTCAGATTCCTGTTCTGGGCTGACAGGAGTGGAATCTAATGTGGTCTTCTGCTATTGTAGCCCAACCTGATGTTTTGTGCATGCTGAGATGCTTTTCTGCTCACCACAGTTGTAAAGAGTGATTATATGAGTTACTGTTCCCTTCCTGGCAGCTCGAACCAATCTGGCCATTTTCCTCTGCCCTCTCATCAACAAGGCGTTTCCACCCACAGAACTGTCGCTCACTCACTGTTATTTGTTTTTCGCACCACTCTGTGTAAACTCTAGAGACTGTTGTGTGTGAAATTCCCATGAGAGCAGCAGTTTCTGAAATACTCAAACCAACCCATTTGGTACCAACATCCAACAGGTGTACAGGTGTTCCTATTAAATTGGATGGTGAGTGCATGGATCTAGATTGAAGAAGAAGAAGCCTTTATTTGTCACATGTACATTAAAGCACAGCGAAATTCTTTTCTTTGCATAGCCCAACTTGTTAGGAAGCTGGGGTCAGAGCACAGGGTCAGCCATGATACAGCTCCGATGGAGCAGAGAGGGTTAAGGGTAAACTTAAGGGCCTGAATACTGACAGCCTGGCAGTGCTGGGGCTTGAACCCCCGACCTTCTGATCAGCAACCCAGAGGCTTAACTGTTAAGCCACCATTTATTTTATAGTATTTTACACCAGTAATATAATAAAATATTCTAGTTTGAATGTTTTCTTTTTATCAAAAGTAGGTTTATTTAAGTAGGTAATAGTAATGTATGTTATGATAAGTATGATAAAGAAATGAAGCTGCTAAGTTTCATTGTTACCGTGACATTATATGACTGTGTCTCACAACAACTACACATATTGGCTAATGCTTGTTGTGCTTACACCTGTGTTATTGTTTCTATAATTATTGAAAGGAAGAGCAAGACATGGCACAGCTGGTGCTATGTGACTGGTATCCACTTGGACCAATGGCATCCTTGGTGCTTTTAGCGAGACGGCGCGGGAGGGTGCGTGTGTGTGGGCTGCTGAGAGCTTCACACAATGTTAGTTAGGTAACTATAGCACAGAGAACATGGGGAGGGAGTGATAAAAGAAGAGTTCTGCGAACAGAGAAAGAAAGAGATAGAGCGAGAGCGAAAGAGAGATGAGCGCACAGGAACGGGATAAGCAGAGTACCATATGCATTGTTTGTGAAGTGTTTAGGAAAATGAAAGAGTGAGGTTATTAATTTATGCGATGCACCTTAAGAGCTCTGCTTAGGAATCCTTTGCATCCTTGTTTCCGTGGGTGGCTGTGTGCGAGTGTGAGAAAGAGAGAGCATGAGCATTAGAAAGCGAGACTGAGACTAGAAAAAGAGAGCGGGAGCTCAGAGAGGAAGGGGGCTCAGGCTATTTGACAGGCTATTATTTGCTTCCCACGTCACACTCATGTTTACATCTTCCTATTTGGAGCTGAGGGACAGAACGAGAAGAGACGCTTGCTTCTGTATGGGTAAGTGACTCTGTTTTCTTTCCGTGAATCCTATGTAGGTTTGTGCATTCTCGTCCGTGTTTCTTTTGATGATTCTGAAAGGCCTGGTGGTCTATTTCTCTTACTGTATGAACGAATATGTATTCCTGATTGTTTAGGGCCTTCCGTCATGTCGGGGTTGTGACCTCAGCATGAGCTAATGACACACAGAGGCGTTATTTTCCTGTTACCTTAGCGACCATCTGGCATCTCCTGCAGTAAGGTTTTTGGTGCATTTATCCTGCTTTCATTCTCTGTGATAACTTTCTTCACAGAGAACAGCGCTTGAAAGCAGCTGCAGTCTGTAGTTAGGACAGTGGTGAAAGTATTTCTAGAGCTTCTGTATGTGCGTCAAATGTTAAACTTCTCTGCAGAAACACTTCAGCACTTTTGAAGCCTTCTACGTTTTTTTTTGTTGTTGTTGTTGTTGTATTTTTCTTTTCGAGACGCAATATCGTGTTTGTGGAAATCCGGAGGTGCCAAAGATGACCTGCAGGAAAGCTGCTTGCTGCAGAATTAGATCCCCCACTGTCGCTTAAGCTCAGCAAGATCTCTGTAGAGATCATCATTCATAGCTATGGCACTGTAAAGCCTGTATTTGTGGAGAGGATGTGAAAACCGAACACTGGAAAATAACAGAGTTGTCCTCGGAGGGCTGCATTTAGAGAGAGCCACTTGTCGACTTAACTAGATCTCTGTGGAGCTGTCAAAAGCGATCTAAGAACTGTAAGGGGGGGGGGTTCTCAACTATTATTATATCTGTGTAATTGAATATTTTAAAATTGATGTCAGAAGGAAGGTCTTTCATTCATTGGTCACATCCTGCAACCTCGCAGGTGACTCGGACCAGGTGTTTCGCTCATGTTTGCCAAAAATAAATGCATCAAGGGGATAAATACACTAATTTAAACTGCCTAAATACGTCATATATGGAAGCACCCTAAGAGAGAGCCATTAATATTTGAGCAGAGTCAGTCTGACCTGGTCTCTGAAAAATTACACTGTGAAGTTCTTCTTGGTGGATTTGAGGTAGAGAGAACTCATCAAACTTACAGGTATGCAAGTGAATACAGATGTTTATGCCATAATTAAATGCTTTGTTTATTATCAAATCTCAGCTGTTTGTAAGGGTATATTGTAGTGTGTTTGTGGAAGAACACTAGGTAGATTTCTGTCATGTTTCTGCAGTACAGATTGACCATGATGATCTTTATCACGCACTATTCATCCTCCTACTCTAGCCTACACTGCCCAAAGCTCAGTCGCCTTCCCGCAGTTTATATACAAATATGTACACAGTCCTATCAGGCAGCATGAAGCTCTGTTAACGTGTGCATGATTGTGTGCCTCATCTACATCTGATGGGTCTGAGGGGAGAAGCTAGAAAAACTAGAATAATATGTGTTTGATTTACGTAAGCAATAACACAAGATGGGCAGTACTGTTACAGGAAAATAATCCATGATTATTCGAGGTGTGATAGGGCTCAAAAGGAAGTGGATTATTTTCCTAAAGTGACTTATTCCACCTTTACCACCTTTTAATTTATTCATGAACAAAATGTTATGCTTTTTTCGCCGTTTATTGTTATGGAACATCTGCACGACAAAGTAGTTCCTGTTCTCACTTATGTTATACCAGCTTTAAACAGTAATTCTCCCAATAGCATCTCTTATTTTCTCTCTCTTGAATGTTTCTGTGTGAATTGTTAGTATAGAAATGAAAACGTATTCGAACAAACGCATCCATGTCATATTCATCCATCTGAATATAGCATCAATATTTAACCTTTTACTAGTTTTATTATGTGGTCTACTTTTTAATAATAATAAAAAAAACTGGTCCAATCAGATTCCAGTTTTAAAGGTCAGGAAGTAGAAGATCTAGTCAACTCACGTTGCATGTTATACAAACTGCAAAAAAAATAGAAATTGGACTCTTTACTGCTAGAGTGACCCTGTGATGACCTCTGGTGCTGGGAAGAGTCTTGGTTTCTCACAAGGATTTTTGCTGCCTCCTCCCCCTAACAGTGGCAGCTTAGAAGTCAGTGGTTCAAACCCCAGCACCATCAAGCTGTCACTATTGGGCACTTGAGCAATGCCCTTAACTCTTTCTGCTCCAGGGGTGCAGCATCATGAATAACCCTGCCCTCTGACCCCAGCTTTCTGTCCAGCTGGGTTTTGTAAAGAATATTTAACTGTTCTGTAATGTATATGTGACAAATAAAGGCTCTCTTCTTCTTCTTCAGTTTCCTCCCTGGTGTCGCTCTTGGCTTGCTTGTCAGTTGTTTAGGCATGTCTTTCCTTTTGAAGGATTTCATTATGTCACACCAAGTAATTCCTAGTAGGAATTTTATTACATAGGAACATTTGCTTCAGGGGTTTCCCGGGTACTCTGATTTCCTTCCCTAGTCCAAAGACATGCGTTGTAGGCTGATTGGCACTTCCAAATTGTCCTTAGTGTATGAGTGTGTGCGATTGTGCCCTGCAATGGGTTGGCATCCCGTCCAGGGTGTCCCCTGCCTTGTGCCCCGTGTCCTCTGGAATAGGCTCCAGGCTCCCTGCAACCCTGTGTAGGATAAGCGGTATGGAAAATGGATGGAGGGATGCTCTTGATGGGTAGTGCATTGCTCCTGAAACTCCTTAATTGCACCTAATTGGAACTATGTTACACACTCACCGGCCACTCTAACAGGAACACCTGTATCCCTGGACATTATCCAATCAGCCAATCATGTGGTAGCAGTGCATTGTATAAAATCATGCATGCATATACACAGGTATAGAGCTTCAGTTCACATTAAACATCAGACTGGGAATAATATGATCTCAGTAACATTGACATGGATGGTCATCGGTGCCAGATGGGCTGGTTTGAGTATTTCAGAAACTCAGCCAAGAACAGAAATCTGAGGCTACAATGGGCATATGCTCACTGAAACTGCAAAACTATTTCATGAGAACATTAACTGAAGCGCTTGACCTGTATCTGCATGATTTTATGTATTGCACTGCTGCAACCTGATTGGCTGATTGGATAACCGCATGAATGAGCAGCTATTAAAGTTGCCAGTGAGTGTATAGCTTTCCTAGTGCACACCATCATACCAGAAAGTCTTGAAATATAGATTGACTTCTGAATTGGATTAATGGCTACATGGTTAAGGGTTTGGGATATGGAAAGGTGGGAGTTCAAAGCCCAGCACCAAGCTGCCACTATTGGGCGCTTGAATCAACCTGAATGTGTCAACCAACAATGATGTAAATGTCAGTATAAATATACATAAATGTCAGAGATGTGGCACCAAATATATGAACATTAGTGTACAGTGTACCACTGCAGCTTTAAGTGGTAACCACAGCATCCTAATAATGACAGTTCGTACCTCAGGGTCTCTAAAATATTGCTTTATAATTTTAAATAACTTGAATTTAGGTTCTCGAAGTTTTCGAATAATCTTTCTTTCAGAATTGCAATAAAATAAATATTAAATGGGCATTTGTTCAAAGTGCAGGTCTAAAAAAAAAAAAAATGACGGAAACAAGTGAGATTAATTTAAAAGTGAGAGTTTAATTTAGACCTTTGACCCTGCCGTTAACAGCACCTTTCAAGCTTGGTTAGGGTAGAATTCCTCTGTGCTAGAGCTAATGTTTTTGACAAATGAAGCTTTCAGTGAAGGAAATGACCCGTGTACTTTTCCTAGCAGCTAGAAATAATATCTGAAGTAGTCTGTTGACTAAAATCATGTAAAATGGAAATATTTGTATAGCAGCTATTATCCGTAACCACTTAATACTGCAGGATACACATTGTGTCATAGTGAAAATGGAGGAGACTAGATTTAAGGACAGGGAGACTTTCAATGTTCTAAATGTCAAGAAAAAATATGTTAACTAAAAAAAACCCAAACTATTTCAGGAAATCCGTTTCTTTAAGCCAATGTAATGTTCGCACACTACTGTAGCAGGTTAATGCGTCCTTCTCTATTTACTCTCAATCCATTCTGCAATCTCTCCACTGCATGGAAGCTGACTCACACCTTTCCACCCACTCACTGTGCTAACAGCAGTATGATTGTTAGCACTAGTGCTAGCAACAAAATTACAATGAAGCAAGGCCAGGAAAAACTCGGGCTGTTGTGATATTAGCTTGTTAGCATGCTAGTGTCCCCTGTTTCTTGTTCTCTCAGTCCTCCTTTGTGTCTTTATCGTGGGTTGACTCACTCCCTCTCACTCCTTATCACCCACTCACTGTGCCAGCATAGCGGCCGCCTTCACTATTGCTAACACTTACCTGCCATAGCCAGTTTTCTCCACAGTATCTCCACTGCCCACACATATGTTTGAATGAGCCAGGACAGTGGGTGGTTAAAAATAAAATAAATAAATAACTGGAAGCCAGGTCTGTTTTACCAATGTTATTTGAAGGGTTTGATGCTAGCGAAAGGTACTTCAAAACAGCCACGTACTCCTCTCTTAAATGCATTGCAATGGAAAAAGTGCAATAAGGGACAGTGTCGTATAGTGTCTGGTCGAGTTAGTGAGTTATTTATAAGCACTGTAAGTAATTGGCTCACAAGATAAAAGTATCTTATGCCATCAGAGGGTGAGTGCTACAGTGATGTCTTTGGCTTGAGCTAAAGCAAAAACTGTTTTAGGACATCTCTTTATTTGTGTAGCAAAGAATGCATCAAGCCACACTTTTCTGAACAGCCATACAAAGGCTATTGCTTTTTTTATGCTACACTGTTCATGACAAAAGGATGTGCCAACCTTGGACCTCCAGGGTTGGGGGTTTGAATCCCACTCCTGCCCTGTCTGCGCAGAGTTTGCATGTTCTCCTCATGCTTCATGGGTTTCCCCCAGGTACTCCGGTTTCCTCCACAGTCCAAAGACGTGCATTGTAGGCCGATTGACAATTCCAAATTGTCTACACTGTTGGGACCCGTAAATGGGTATGCAGTTATGCCGTGCAATGGGTTGGAACCCTATCCATTGTGTCCTCCACCTTGTTCCCCGGGATAAGCTCCAGCCTTCCCTGCAACCTTTCGTATGATAAGCAGTATGGAAAATGGATGGATGGAATTCTTAAAATGCACTTGTGTGGATGACCTCAGCTAAAATAGTTGATTCTGAAACACAACAATGAATAGTAGCTCCAAATAGCTTAATGATGGATGGATGTCTATAGCAGCATCTGTCAGGTTTTTCCACCATGTTCAACTCCATCCTCACTATCAACCAAAAATGAGTCTGGATCAGCCTCTTAATTGGCATGTGCTGCTGATCTGATTCCTAACTAGTTTAGTGGGGTTGGATACTAATGTGCAATGTGCAACCCGCAGCTCTGAAAGGGCTCTTTAACACAGAGCTGCTCACAATGGATTTCACTATACCATCGAATTCACCAGGTGTTAAATGTTATATATTGCACAGTACAGTATACAGAACTTTCAGTTACATGTGGTTATACACTGAATTCTGGGATATGTAATTTTGCCTAGTTATTGCAGATCATGAATGAGTAGAAAAACAAATATTTAAAAAAAAAAATCTTTTTCCAGGACTATTCTTGTGCAGTTAACTGTAGAACTGGCTTCATTTAATCTGGAATATTTTCAAACTAATTTAGTCTGCTTCTTTTACCATCTACCTGCATCTCCTTACTGCCCCACAGCGGTGATGACTACTAAATCTATTAGTCGACTAGTTGACTAGTTTGTTCAACCCCTAGTGTACAGAAAAGATCAGACATTGCAAACACATGATGTGTTTAGTTAAAATCTTATGTGAGGTTCTAGCTCACCGAACTAACAAAATATTAATGGATGAACTGAAAAAAAAAAAAAAAGGTTGGTTTCGGTCTGTTTAGTCCTTTACTTAAGGAAGGGTAGATGTATAGATGTCATTAAAGGAGTATTGATCTTGGTGGTGCACCGACCACACGAGGGTCATATGTCTTCTCCAGAGTCGGCTTTCCAGGAAGTGGATGCATCATTGGTTATGAAGTGTTGTGGTTGAATGAAAATCATGGCATTTGTCTTGTGTACTGGAATAACAGAACAATATTGGTAACATCTGATAATTGTCCTGTGCTGTTAATACCGGCCTGAGATGTGAGTGTATGCCAATTTGACCAAATGTATTTTAATCAGCATTTGATTAGGAAAATAAAATGGAAATGTTAGCTGAACTGAAGTGAACTGAAGATTAGCTGGAACTGTTCTAAGGCCTGCTCTTTATGGAGGTTTCTATTACTAACAACTGAAGCTGTAACTTATACCTTTACTGTAATCTAAGCACTGGAGCGACTTAAGGGAGTTCCATAAATAACACATTTGGGGAATATATCAAAATATCTAACTAGCGCTCTGAGATTAGTGGTGTGACTGTGTACTGGTATGATGGTATACTATGATAAGAAAGTCACACCACTATATAGGCTATAAGGGTAATGATGTCACAAACTCATTACTTGTAGGTGGTGCAAAGATACGTTTATAAAGAGTAACAACATGGTAGATTGCTTTCTTTTTCTACACCATTGTATTCCCCCCTTAGTCATAGGCAATTATCAAATGCTTGCTGAATCTCCCCTATTACACAGCAATTACCAGTTGAGGAGGATCAGGGATAACCCATGCATCCTCTAAGACAGTGATCATCAACCCTGTTCCAGGAGTTCTACCTTCCTGAAGACTTTAGCTCCAACTATAATCATACCCACCTGACCATCTAATCTTTGCCTTAAGAAGTTCTTGATCAATTGAAACAAGTGTGTTAGATTTTGGTTGGAGATGAAACCTGCAGGAAGGTAGATCTCATGGAAGATGGTTGGTGACCACTGCTCTAAGATATCTGTTGAGTGCCACATTTTTCCAAGCTTCTGTTAATGAAATGTCTTAGGGCAACTGAACATATTTGGAGGAGAGCACTAATTACACTCTTCCGTATACGTGAGACCAATTATTAGCTAGTGCTCCGATTGACAGGCTATAGAAGATGGCCATCATTCTCCCCTAGACAGAAAGTTTACTTGTGTACTATTGGTTCATATGGCAAGTTGGACAAATTGCTTAGCATCAGGCTTTGTGTGAAAGTTTTGAGTAGTCTCTCTGCTTAGCAGCAACCTGTCAAGCTGTTTCCAAGCACAGACAAACCCCAAAAGAGATTTTTCTAGTTGACTCTACAAAAATGCCAAAGCATCATTTGTGTTGCAAGCTAATGGGTATGTCCTAACATAGTCAGACAACTTTTCAGTTTCCTGCATACAACTACTACATAGCTAGAAAACACACACAATCACAGCCGTGTCTCTGAGCCTTTGCATAAATGCCAGTATACTGGGGTCACTTCCAGGGGCCAGACCTATAATTTCAAAATGTGGTCTGCTGTTCCACAATGACCTGGTCATTTGGGATAGCAGGTCTAGTCAGATGGGTAGCAGATATTGAGGGCTCAGTTGTAATGCCAATGACAGGCGGAAACATGAACAGTTTGTCCAATCGGGAAAACCACCCTGAAGGTCTGAACTGAAAGGAAGCCGAGCTGTTGTTTACTTTATTTAAATTCTAGAAAGAAAAGGCAAAGAACTTCCAATAGCAGCATCATTTTTGCCCCTGTTCCAATCGTGTTCTTTTTCGGTGAAAGACATGCCTGCAATTAGGACGCCTACAATTTAAAACTTTGTTCGACATTTCCCGTTGCTTTGGAAATTTACATATCAATATGCCTTTCATCGCCAAAGCACATTATTCATTGCAATTCAGCCAGTCACATTTTCAATTAGTGTTCCTGTTTTGTCTATTTGATCCCTCTACTTTTTGTATCTCTGCAAGTTATTTTCTGTATGTTATGTCAGCCTCTGAGTCAGAACGTCTTACACAATATTGTTATTGTCTCCCTGTGTATTATGTAGGCAGTCGTTTTGGACAGAGTTTGTGCTCCCAAGATAAATTCTGTCCCGTTTAGAAATTATCATAACCACAGCTTTGGTTTTTCTTTCTTTCTTTCTTTCTTTCTTTCTTTTTTTTTTTTAAATTCTGGACAAATTTAAATGAGTATTTCAATAAATTTCAAGAGGTTAAACTAAAAAAAAAAAAAAGTGTAGCTTTATTTATTTTTTTATTTTTTAATTGAGATCCATGCTGGTTTTTTAAAGCTTCTATTCAATGAGAAAATGTACAGATAAATATAAATCTAAAGCGTGTCTACTGTTAAGTGATCTTTATTATATGAAAATAATATTCGCACATGTTTAGCCATTACCCATCATGCTAACCAACCAAACACCCTCACATAAGTTGTCTCTAATAATAAAACATGGGATGTGCCATGACTCACTATAATCGTGCTCTACATGTGATCTTCCATCTGTGATATTTTCCACCTCTCAGGTTGAACTAATGTACTGCTCTTGTGTAGCTTGAGTTTAACGTTCATGTTTTATTGTGTGTAGAAGACTTTAGGGATGTGTGCTGTATTTACATTATAGTTAAAGAATAAATACAGTTCTTTAATGTGGATTTAGTGCCTCCTTGCTAAGTGAATTTTTATTATTAACATGCTATTTGGATTAACTCTGCAAGTGTTTCGTTTCAAATACACCTTAATATGCAAAGCTTCTTAGGTAAAGTCTTTTGATTGATATACGCACATTTAGCTTTGGCGCAGTTTGAAGTCTCTTAGTTCTTTTAACAGTAGTTTTCCTGTCACTGGAATATTCATTAACTGACTGAAGCTTCTAATGAATTCACACTGAAAATGATTCATTCTCAGTTGACAAAACAGAACGTGCTTGTGCAGTGCTCATTTCAGCATCACTCCATTGCCTGGCTGTTTTCTTGGAGTTAACTATGAAATTGTATTACTGTTTGTGTGTTTTAAATCTCTTAATGGTTTAACACCTTCATTCGTCTCTAAATGATGTATTAACTTGCAAATCGAGTCTCAAGATCATCTAGTGCTAGCCATCTTCACATTCAACATATGAAACTGATGAAGCATGTTTTTGTTCTTTATGCACCAAAGACAAAAATACATACACTACTGAAATAAAATCATTACCTAACTGGCCATCATGGTCAGATCAGACTAAAAGGTCTTTAGTTTGAATTGAAACCATTTCACCATAAAGTTAAGATGATCCTAACTGATTATCCTAAGAGAAAATGTTCAGTCTGATCCTTGCTCTACCGTGTACTGGCCTTTGTGCAGCGATGCTTTTGATGTCATTTCGGCTGTGCTGATCCCGGCCCTGGAGATATATGACCACTGATCTTATCGCAAGAACCACAAGCTCTGAGATGAAACTGATCTAAAATGTTTATGCGAGTGCAGTGAGCTTTAACAGCAGGGGAGATGCTGCAGAGGATGAGCGACAATGCTTGCAGCCCAAAGCTTAAATTTGTCTGAAAGTTGAAAGGCTGTGCTTATGGCAGTGGCTGCCCTTAATGTTGCATTGAGTCTTTTATCATTGTGCTTTATTCTATTTAACACTCTGTCCACTATTAAAACTGCTCTTCTGAGAGTACTAATACACACTGGGTAATTTGTTTACATTTATTCATTTGGCAGAAGCTTTATCACGATACGATTTTCAGCCCGATTTTGTTGTTGCAGGCGCAGTAGCACATCATAAAGGAAAATCTTTGGTCAGGAATTCAGATCTGTGGTCTTAGAACTCGTATTGTGACGTGTCTAACCAAAGACAGCCAGATTTCTAACAGTGTCTGAAAAAGTTTGATTAAAATCTTAGGATATGATCTCTGCTACAATGCTTGTTTAAAAGCTACCAACAGGAGGCAAAACTCTTCAGATACACTATATGAGACACTTTCACAAGTTTTCACAATTCGACAGAGGCTGCTTTTTTATTATTATTATTTATTTTATTTATTTATTTGTTTTTACACATTTTAAGAAATA
The DNA here is from genome assembly GCF_001660625.3 of Ictalurus punctatus. Taxonomy (NCBI): domain Eukaryota; kingdom Metazoa; phylum Chordata; class Actinopteri; order Siluriformes; family Ictaluridae; genus Ictalurus; species Ictalurus punctatus. The sequence continues at coordinate 5,704,534 of NC_030436.2, forward strand.
AATTAGGTTTTAAATAGGTTTTAAAAGATATGCTGTATTCCGCCCGTTTATATGGATGAATATTAGTATTATTGTAATTGAGTAACTGTTCCATTATATCCTTTAGCCTTTAATCCTTTATGAGGTAAAGAATCTTGCTATCATCAGTGGCAGCTGTGCGTCTGGGTGAAGGATCAAATGGACATCCTTGTGCATTCTCATTTGTCGGTTGTCAAATCCCTTGTGAATTTTCCATTGTGTGCAGAAATTGACAACACATGCTCCATATTGATCGTTTTGTACATACATGTGTATAATGAGGCTGTGGTTGCATGTGTGTTTTGTATGCATGTGCTTTATAAAGAGTGTAGTTGGAGGGTACAGACTTGTAGATATGCACAGACAGTGGAATGAGATTCCAAAGAGAAAAGCACCAAACATAGACATTAACATCACAGACAAGCAGCAGCGTACTTTATATAAATTTAGAATATATGTAGCGTAATCATGTCATGAGTTTTTCATCCTAAACCCCCTCCTGCTCCTGTAGATATGAGTTTACAGCACAAACCCCCCCCCCAATGTCAGGACTCTTCTATTTATTTTTGTAACAAAAATGTATGTGTGGTTTTTTTTTTTTTAAGAACTTGGCACACCTTCTGCACATCAGCTTTGTTCCCAATTCCATTACGTGCACTGGTGTGTGACTAAAAGCAGTCTGGCCGGGCTGGCCTCTTTTGATTAAGACTTAATGCAAAGTGATGCACCACTCGTTTAAATCTGCATGTTAATACAAGCTACAGGTAAAAGCTGAATTTGTTCTTAAACTGTATTCCTGCAGATACGAAGTAGGTTACAATTTTTACTGGGAAAAAAAAAAAAGTAAGTAAAATGTGAATGGGAATAGACTTCAAAATATTTCTCTCATATGAATTCATAGGGGTACCAATAATTGTTGCAAAACTATATTTAAGCTATATTTATATATAAACCCGTGTTGTGTTTGCAATTGTTTGATATCCATGAGAGCTGAATATTTTTGTGATTTTTTTTTTTCTTTTTTTTTTTCTTTTTACAAAATGATCAAAAGGTTAAACAATTAAGACAATTTTTCACAACCTTATGTGCTCATATTTACCAAGGGTGCCAATATTAGTGGAGGGCACTGTAGAGAGAACAGCCACATTTACAGCCACATATTTCAAATATCTTCTCTTTTTATTTAAAATAAATTCCATCCATCCTCCAGCCATTTTCCATATCGCTTATCCTACACAGGGTTGCAGGGGGAGTCTGTCCCAGGGAACTTGCTGCAAAAGGTGTGGACATTCTGGACGGGCACAGAGTAGGGCGCAGTCGCACACACCACAGATAATTCGGAAATGCCATTGAGCCTACAGTACATGTTTTTGGACTACGCGAGGAAACCAGAGAACCCAGAGGAAACCCCCAAAGCACAGGGAGAATATTCAAACTCCACTAACACAGGGCAGAGAGAATTTGAACCCCCAATCCTGGAGCAACGTGTTAACCACGTGTTAAGCCACCGTGCTTTTGTAATTGTAGTTATTATAACAGGGAAGAATAATTAGTTTACCCCTAGATGAATTCCGTACAGTAAGAAGATATTAAATGTTAAGATGCGCCAGACAGTTCTCTTTAACATCATGTTATTTTAAAAATAAACAAAAAGCTGATTAATCAATGATTTATCGATTAATTTCCATAATTGTCTAAATATTCAAAAATATTCATTTCCGAAGCCCTAGATCTAATGACTGTCTGCATTAGTCATTGGTTATTCATTAAATGTGTCTTGATCGCTGACATGTAAGTACTGCAGAAGAATTTAAACACACTACTGTAGCTTAGTTTATTACTTTGAACATGTACATTTACACATAACGAAAGCTTAGGTTACACGCTGGAGCTCTTGGTTTCAGTTTTATCACCTTGGAATAAGGAAATGTATATCTCTCTTACATCACAATTCCATCAGTGTAACTCAATTACAGGCACTCTTGAATATCCACTGGTTGTTTATTGGTTTTAAATCACTTCAGTCATCTCTGATTAGCATCAAGCTAACGTCTCTTATCCAATTCCGCATGGTTTTGTCCCGTGCAGAGCGCAGAGGATTAAGGTTAGTAGGATTTGCTGCATTTAGTGCGGTTAGGTTTTACACTGAGCCTGGGTCAGAATTGGATTTAAATATATTCATCAGAACAGAATATTCTTTGCAAATTTTGATTTTAACTTTTCAGCATTATCCTACTAATCTAGAACGGGGAATAGATACCAGAAGCCATGATTCCATGATTGGAATGCCATTTGTATCCCATTGATATTACATTTAAAAATGAAAGTATAGGTTAAAGGTTATAAAAGCAGTAAGCAGTAAGTGGCTATAGCACAGAACTCACTCACTGCTTTGATCACGGGAGAAACAACACCGTTTATTTGTATCTGTTTATTTGTAAAACACCCAACTGAACACTTTACTTCCATATTTGGATAAAATCTATTCACGCATACGAACTGTACACCTGTACCAACGTGATAGATCAGGGTTATCATGTAAGCAGAGAAGGAACTCTGAACTACAGTTCCCAGAAGCCGCTGCATCACAGTCACATGACTACCTGCACCTGAATCACGTTCCTGTTAAATGAGCACTCGTGTGTATATAGCCACAGTTTGCACTGCGCTATCGGTCTCACGTTAGCCTTTCTTTGCCTTTGTCTCTGTAGCCGTGGTTTTGTTCTTTAGTTTATGTTTAATCTTTGCCACAGTGTTTTGCCTCGAAGTTGTAGTGTCTTTTGTATGTTGTTTGTTTCTTTATTAAAACTTTGATAAGACAGGAGAGGAGCTGCTAACCATCAAGCAAGGTTCACGTTGTGTTGCTGAGTATGCCTTCGAGTTTCAGACTGTCGCGGCAAGGAGTGACTGGAACGAACCAGCCCTAAAGACTGTGTTTTGCCAGGGACTGAACCCGGAAGTAGTGACAGAGCCGGCCTGTCGCGACGAGCAACGTGAACCTTGCTTCGTGGTTAGCAGCTCCTCTCCTGTCTCTTCTGGGAACCGTAGTTCAGAGTTCCTTCTCTGCATACATGAAACCTACTATAGAGGACTTATTTCTGTGAAAATTTCAGGTTTGTATCTCATCCCCCACTAGAGATATTGAATCCGAAAGTGAGGGGGATAAATTTCTCGCCTCTATAAAAAAAAAAAAAAGAAAGAAAAGAAAGAAAGAGAAGTCTCAAGCCTGACAGTTCTGCATGCATGCTATACCTACCCAGGTACCCCCTAAAAAAATTATGACTGAGACTCGAACCCTTCCCATTATAAACTGACCCTAAAAGTGGAACTGTGAACAATCTTGAGCATTACATATGGACTTAATTTCTAAGTCTAAGGAACAATAATGTGTAAAATGTTTATTTACATGTACCTTGTAATGTGCTCTAGAGATCAGCTTTTGTTCCAAGGAGCTAGGACCATCCTGAGCCGCTGTATGACCAAACATTTGTTATGCCATGGCAGTCATAGTTAAACCATATTTAGTTAAAGTAAAATTAAATAAAAACTGGTGGATTTGCAATGCCAATACATAGATACAATCGCTCAAAAACATGAGGAAAATTAAAAATGGCCACACAGCAGTGCATTGGACCACTTGAGACAGAATGACCCCTAGTTTATTCTCAAATCAGGTGTCAGTTTTAAGGCTGTTTTTCTGAGGAGCTGAAGGGAATAGTTATCATTATTAGCAAGGTAAAATCAAGACTTGTTTCAAATCTAAATCAATGCATAGTTATCTGTAGGGCTTGGGTAATATTTCAGAACATTCATGGTCAGTTTTTGTAGATGCCTATGAAAGCACATGGAACTTATTTTAAATTCATTCAAAGAGGTATTTATTGTGAAAAAGCAGTACTCCTTTAGGGAAACTAAATGAAGTTCCTTAATAGGCATTTTTACAAGACACATTCGAAGGTCTTGAATGGGAAATCTTCGTAATAGTTTTAATAATCGTCGTAGTAGAAATAGTTTTCCGAATAGTCTTTGCATTTGGATACAGCTCGTGTTGCTAAGAATTTCACGATGCTGAAAATCCAGTGTTTCTCTCCTGTACGTCTTGTACCCTGAGATTGAGTAAAACTTCCTGGTGGCTTTAGCACCACTGCTGAAAGGCATTTTCTCACTTTTTGTCAGATAAAATGTGTTTTTTCGTAGTATATTATCATGTGGTTTTAGACTGTGCCAAAGCAAAAATCCATTAAAGAATCAGTCAGTCTTAATGGAAATAAAACTCCCTTGGTGAAAAAGGCCATTTAATGGGAAAAGATGCAGGATAACAAAAACATGGATTCCAGTAGCAGTTTATTTTATACAGAGTTCATCTAAGTGAAACTTAACCATGCAAATTTGAAAAACCTTAAAATTGTGTGCCAGTTGTGAACATGAGATTTAGTTGCGATATCTTTATTTATTTATTTATTTATTTATTTATTTATTTATTTATTTATTGTAAGCTAGCTAGATAGGTAGATTTAATTTATTGTTTTCTAATTCTTTGTGAAAGATAAGCACTGAGTGAGACACCTTTTGGCAACTGTGAGTTATAAATGATGGACTGGCATGCCATTCACAGTGTATTACCAACTCTTCCAGTATTCCAAGGATAAGCACTGGATCCACAGCCACCCTGACTAATTTGAATGAATGAGTGATTACAAAAAACAGTGTGCCTTTGTACAGACTGGTCTCAATTGGCTAGAGTGTTTTCAGATCAAATATTTCCTGAATTCTCACCCATCTTTTCTCCATGTCCTCCTTTCTTTCCACTACAGAAGCATAAAGTGGACCTCTTTTATAAGCTGCGTCACGTGATGAACGAGCTGATCGACCTGCGGCGGCAGATGCTATCTGGTCACCTGACCCAGGATCAGATTCGCGAGGTCAAGCGCCACATCACCATACGCCTCGATTGGGGCAATGAGTAAGTTTACATACGTTTAAAAGTAATGCAGTTCTCTGAGGAACAACTTTCCATGACTGAACATTTTATGATCCACCTCCCCTTTTTCTAAGGTTGATTTACATTTCTTCAAGACCATTTCCTCTGTTAGACTGGCCGAGATCTTAATTGAGTATTGTAGATTTGTGTGCATTAGTCATCCCGATATGTTGTACATAGCTAATGAAAGAGAAAACAATTTGCTCTGTAGTGAGGAACAGCAATTCACAGCTGCACTCAGCTGTGAGTTATTGCCTCATATATCCTGAGCAAACAATGGAGCATATCTGCCTTATTTAGAGGCCAACTGTGTCGGACATTTGGCTTCACTTATCTTTCAATCGGTAGCAGTAACATTCATCAGTTCTGCCATCACAGAACTGAGAAGAGAGGCTTATAGGCCAGCTATCATTGAAATCAACTCAATTAAAACACATTTACAGGACAATTTACAGCACTTCACTGTGCCATTAAAACTTCAAAGAATATCCAGTGTCCTTTTCATCAAATTTTTTATCCACCATGTCTGTAGTGAAAGTGAATACCAACGATTATATCAGCATGGCTTTCAATACAAAGAAAATAATGGAAAATCTGAATGGAAGCAGAAAAGAAGCATAAAGATTTGTATTTTTGAAAGCCACTGTGTTCTTAATAATGAAAATTCGTAGCATTGATACATACATTACTTTACTTTGAAAACCACACTATTTTAAATTGTCCTTGAAATTCAGAGTAGTTGAAATTTCAATGCTCAGAGATTCCCAGTTTATCATTTATGATTCCAAAAAAACAGGCATCTTTTTAAATATCTTTCAGTTTTCACATAATTTTTTAGATTCAATAATTCAGTTCTTTTTTGACGGGTTGAATATTAGAAAATAAATATGTTAATATCTGAATTTCTTTATTTGAGTCAGACTTTCAGAACGCAAAAGTTTATATTAACACACATTTGAATAGGTTATTGTGTCTATAGTAATAATATAGACAGGGACTTGTATGGCAGACTCTTCATATAAACAGATTGTTTAAAAACGTGTGTAGTAATGGCGTAATTCACCAGAGAGGTGTTAGTGTGCCATCTGGGTCAAGACAGCAGTTTGTTAGAAATTTGGCAAAAATGAGTCAGCAGACAGAAGACAGATTTGATCTTCAGATTATCAATGTTTGCGTATACGGTTGAAGAATCTTCAGATTAGCTTTTTCATCAACAGAAGGATAACTTCACTAAGCTGACACCAGCTTGCACTAAGATTCAGAGGCCAGCTTATATACAGAGCAGACAAGGAGGTGAAAAGGGAAGCGGGGGATAACAGAGAAGCAGATCAAACCAGACAGTGTTGTCACCATGGACCTTGGTGTGTTCTGAGACCCACCATACCAATTGCACAGCGAATATGAAATACAGCTTATTTAATAAAACATAAAACTTTAGCAAATGATCATTAGGCCAGAGGAAAATAATTATAAGCAAACAATTAAAGACAAATATTTCCTTCATTGTTCATATGAAGTTTTCTGTGAGGAGGGCAGTCTCCAGTGTCAGCCCTTTGTAAAAGTCAGAGATAACGCTGTAAGTTTAAGTTTTTTGACAGTTCAGGATGCAGAACTTTGGTTTCCAGGCAACATACCAAGCTGCATTTGGTCTTATTAACGTTAAGAGGGGGGGACTGGTGAGAAAATGACCATTTCTACCTGGTACAGTGCAAGTGACTTGTTTCATGGACCTTCCAAAATTTCAAATGTAACTACAGGGTGTCCCAAAGTTTTCCCTACATAGGGGAATGTGTACTGTCTGCCAGTGCCACATCGGTTATGTCTGCATCAACTTAGTATGAAAAGTTTTGTAAGACATTTTGCTAATGTGTTCATTTTTCCTAGGTATGGAGACTTTTGGGACCCCCTTTATAAACAGATTAAATGTACAATGTGACATTATTTAATAAATGGCAAATTCTCTCTGATACAAGAAAAATATAATACATCAAGAGATGCTGTTATTGGAAAATAATCAACTCCATGGTGGTAACAGTAACTTTGCTTAACTTTGGCCTTCATTACACCACCCTGTCATTGATTATTTTCCTTTAACAGCACTGTTTTATTCCTCACAAACAGTAACACATCATTTAAAAGTAATATAGCATACATATGACTTTTATTTTCCTTTCTTTTTGCCATTAGGGACTTGAACAATGGTGTTGCCTATCTCTGTGTTAAAGCCCATGGTTTGAAATGTGCACATATGGGTGTGGTGGAAAGGTGTCCACATACTTTTGAACATTATATATATATATATATATATATATATATATATATATATATATATATATATATATATATATATATATATATATATATATATATAATATATTATAATAATATATATAAAATGTATATACTGTGTATGTAATGCATATATAAAATCATATTACAGTAGGTGAAAGAGGTAAGAAAGCAGAAAAGGGAAAGTGCTGTATTATTTAAAAAAAAAAAAACAAAAAAAAAAACAGTCAGTAGCATTGTAGTAGCATTGAATTAGCAATGTGTTATTGGCATTCCCAGCAAAGCTCTGGATCTGTTTAGTGGGAATAGGAGTTGTTCTCTCTGGGTCATGGTGTATAATTGCATCTCGATTTGTTATAGTAATTACCAGGTCCCATCCATGCATGTACAACCACATTGACGGTCTGACCCTAGATGTTCACCCTGCTGCTGATCTGCATGTATAACAGGAATATTTTTCCTTCATGGCAAGTATTTAAATGGAGGGTTAATTTCCCTCATTCTAATGTACCTAATTAGGGCTAATAGTGAATTAATTAAGAGAGTGAGCCTTCATATAAGCAGTTGTCATTACTTGACTAAAGTAAGTGAGGAATGCATTTGAAATTACCATCATTAAAGTCATTTTATTAATTAAACAATGCATTTAATGTAATAATGTACATACCCAATGTGTAATTGTAAATTCAGTAATAGTTTAATGAAACACTTATTGAATGATTCATGTGGAAGATAAATTCTTGCTTGAAATATTCACTGTTTGGTTAACCAATCTGGATGATGTAATTTCTTTAAATACTAATGACATTGTGACTAGGACAGTACTGATAGACATTGTGATATAACGACATTATGATATAGTTTCCTAATAATAGTCATTGGCGTAGATTATCTTACTGAACATTAAACACTATTTTGTACAATGTTTTATTTTTCTGCCTTTTCTTTGTAAAATATGGACATTTTTATACATACTGGACAAAAAAAACCTATAAACCTATAGTATTGTTAGCAAATCATCTGTGATACATATCGTGTTGTGAACCTGACTTAAAGTATTCTAATAAAGTCTCCTCAAAATCTATTGGAACGGATAAAATTGCAGACCACTCATAAGTAGTAAGAATCAGAAAGCCAGAATAGAATTAGCAAAGAAATGCAGAGATGAGAGAGAAAAGTTCTGGAACCAAGATTAACCTCCTGTGATGGACTGGATCTGCTCATGATCCAAAACAAGCTCATCTGTGAAACATGGTGGAGGTAGTGTCATGGCTTGAGCTTGTATGGCTGCTTCTGGAGCAGGTTCACTAATCTTTATTGATGATGTAACTCATGATAGTAGCAGCAGAATGAATTCAGAAGTTTACAGGGACATTTTGTCTGCCAATTTATAGAGAAATCCATCAGGAGGAAGTTTATCATGCAGCAAGACAGGATCCTAAACACACTGCCAACTCAATAAAGGACTTTCTCAAGTGGGAAAAGTGGAAGGTTTTAGACTGCCCAAGTCAATCACCAGACCTTAACCCAATTGAGCAGCAGTTCACCTCCTGAAGAGGAGTCTGAAGGGAGAAAACCCCCAAAACAAACAACAACTGAAAGAGGCTGCAGTAAAACCATGAAAAATCATCACAAAAGAAGAAACCAACAAATTGGCGATGTCAGTAAGTTGCAGGCTTGATGCAGTTATTGCAACCAAGTATTAGGTGTTATTTATTTTAATTTACTTCAAGACTTATCTGATCCTATACTTTTGCTCACCTGAAAATTGGGTGGTCTGATACAAAAGGTTCTATGTTTTTATGTTGTTTAACACATCTAGATGTACATACCAGGAAATAAGATGAAATCCTAAACTCTCATTTCATATCCATCTTTTGATCTCAAACCCAAATGTCTTTGGTGTATAGCCGAAAAAATAAGAATTGGCCATGCCGTTCCAGTAGCTTTGGAGGGGAAGGTATAACATATTGCCCAGCCCTGCCATGTGAGCATATCGCCCAGCCCTACCCACATAAGCACAATTTCCTTCATACGTTCATAGTGTTTTGTTAGCATCCATTTACCTCAGTACATATTCAGAACCATTCATCCTCATGGCTCATTTTATAAAATGCACCATATATATTGTTTAAATGAACACTTTAGACAAGTGCCAGTGTGAGAGATTGCACGCAGTCTCCTGAGCTCACAGTCAGCTGGGGACAGAGAAGGAGATTAATTACTGGCCCCTTTTCTATTAGAAATTAGGAAAATGCTAATATCTCTCATTCACTGTCAAACTAGGAAAGTTTGCCGTGCTTCTAGGTCTTTCACCTACTGTCATTTTACTTTCTGTCAGTCTGATAATGTCTTCTCCCTCATTCATCACTGCTAGTCTTTCCTATGAAATACTATTAACCCCCTAAACTCACAAGACCCACTAATGGGTCCAGATTAGCATTCCTCACATCCATAACTGCATATACTTCCTTTTAGTTTTCGGACTTACTGAATAATTCATAATACTTACTGAATAATATGTATTCAAATGAATAAATGAATAAGCCATGGGAGAAATTAAATAGTAATACACTAGTTATTAGTCCAGACAAATTTAATGGTTTCTAAATGGATTAAAGTTAAATCTCAGGCCTGTCAAAGCCACTGTTGACAGAACTTTAATGTTGTATGTACTTGGGGAAAATAGTTCTTTTAGTGAAAAAAAAACAACAGCCACCACAAAAAAAAACATTATAGTTGCAACCGTTCCACTCTCATCAGAATTATTATTAGCTAATGACTGAGACACTCCACTCAGACTTGGTACCTGGACGTTTCTACAGCAAAGCCAAAATGCATTGCCAAAATGGATACACTGACTGCCATGATATCCAGACCAACAATCATTCTAAAATATCTTTCTCTGTTTTGTTAAAAAGATAAGTTTAATCCTACGAGCTTACAAGCCAATCTACACTATAATGTTCATTAAGAGGACATTAGTAGGAAACTAATACTAATGTCCAACTAATTTAGTTAGTTAGACTACTAATGTCTAACTAACTAAAACTAATTACAATGTTTGATATGTAAGAATAAAAAAGTTGACTCGTTAGTGTGATGCGTCGAAGATTTGTTGTTATTCTTCTTTTTTTATATATATATATTAAAGAATAACATCAATTACTTTGTGGAACATCTACAAAATAGTTACTTTCTGTTATAACAGTCTGTCCTTCACCGGCATCTCTCTTTCTCTCTCTTGAGGTTGATAAGACAAAAAAAAAAATCAGCTTGTTAACCACAAAGCCCTCTGTCCTGGAGATTTTCCCATATTAGAAAAATTAAAAAGAGCAGCTTTACTTCTGAACGTTATAAAAAATATCAACTACACATACATATATGTCTATGTGGATTGTCTGCTATAAAAGTCTCGGTGTCTTTACTATAGTCGTTACAATAGAAACAATAAAACATTCGTGCGACCATGTTAATATAACCCTGGGATTTGCCTTGCAGAAGCTGCTATCGTTTTATTATAATTGGGTATGATGATAATGTGACGTTATACACCTTTGAGTCAGAGCGAAGTTCAATGAAGATGTTACTGTATTCTAACTCGTTTTTTTTTTTCTTCTTCTTCTTTACAGTTAAAATTAATTGCACCACTTATGAGGATTAACGCTTTTTAAAATTGTATTTATTTATTTTTTAGCTTATTTTTATCTGTCCTACAGTGCTACAATATTTTAATTGGTGCTACAGCACTTGCAATCTTTCTAGCACCAGACTGTCTACGACAGCACTTTAGACCCGCATAAAAATATTTCACATAAAGATTTTGAGAAAAAAAAAAAAGTTATAATATTTCTAAACTAAATTCATTATGCTATGACAAGATGGTGTATATTGTCAGGTCGTCTCAGTCCGCAAACTCCACCTCCAGCAGACGAAGATTACACTCTACAGAACACACACTGCTATGCTCACACCTGTGTTCAATCAACCACACACACTCACCGACCCTTTAAAAGAGACTCTCATTCACAACATGAACACGAAATATACAGTACACTCAATATTGTGTTTGTGCACCTGGCGTTCCTAAGCCCGCTTTCTTTGTTTGCTTATCTATATGTAGTTTTGACCCGGTTTCTAGTTGATCGTTTCACATTTCTATCTAACCTGATTCAGTTACTGAATAATTCACTGAATAAATACAGTTTAATATTAAGAACTAAATATTAAGGTTTAGACTTTCATGGCTAAAAAAAAAATAAAAAAATGATTGAATAGTCGTTCACCAAAAATAATACTCAGGCTGTGGAAGTCGACATGTGTCAACAACTGTGTCAGCAATTACGAAGGCCATTTTGTCCTTCAAGGTTGTTCTCTGTAATGCACTTTCAGCCACTACACTGTCAGCAAAATATTGTTGGGAGATCCAATGCTGGCTATGCTAACAGATAATTGACTAAATGGGATAAAATGAAAAGGAGTCAGTGGCATTTACAGAGCTGACATTTATTCAGACGCCTGAAGGACAAAAGTGGAAGCACTTCAAGAGCCAGTTGCAAGAAACTGGTTCAAAAGGAGCAACTGTGTATGGGCTAGCAATTATGCATCAAAATATTTGCTGGCATTTTCACTGCCATAGATCGTTTCATAGATCAGAATTACTGTTTGAGATATAAGGAATATAAAAGTGTCCTGTTGTCCCGAATGCGGAGACAGAAGCGGATGCACGTGCTGATACAAAGTTTAATAAAAGTTCAAACAAACACACAAGACATACCAAGCAAACTAGAACAGGGAAACGAACATAAACCAAGACCTAGGAGAAGCGAGGGCATAACTTGACGACGTTTGACAAATAGCACCGGACACAGAGTGCTGTAAAAGTCATGACTTAAATACCCACAGATGCTTGTTAACAGATTGAGTGTCAGGTACGGGTGGTCATGTGACCGTGAAGCAGGCGTGCAGAGGCTGCTGGGAATTGGAGTCCCGAATTACCTCCGGAGATTCATAACACTAGTGATAACTATGCAACTCTGTCACACGAATAGTGATTATATATGTAGAAGTGAATTGCCTTTTGCCTTGCCTTTCTGTACAGTGCAGTAAGCTTTAACTAATAGCGTTGTGTAACCAAGGTTGTTGAGCCAATTGGTGGCAGGATGACATGGGGATGTTCATGGGTGCTTTAAACATAAGGAGATTCAAAGGCATGTTTCTTTACATTTGTTTTTGTTTTTTTTTCTTCATGGTAAAAAAGATTCTGCTGGTTAGCTTCACACAGCTTAATTATTTATGTCTGTCACCCTGTACAGGCTCATGAACTGCACTAGAAGTATTCTGTAAACACAAACTAATACAACTACTATTTTCAGGAGAGATGGAGTTTTAGTAAATATTGTGTCTACTTTGACATGTTGTGCCATCTAATGTCAATGTGCCCTCATTTCCCTACAGTCATAATCATGTATTTTTGGAGAACCTTGAAGTGGTAAATGAGAAGCTTTCATGTTGCTCATCACCCTGTTTAGTAATTGCGTCTAGTTAATCAGCCTTTTCACACAGAACAAATTTTAATTAAATAAATTATTTATTTTTCTCATATTAATTTAGTGTCTGTACATAGTTTGCACTGTATTTATGTTTTTGATGATTTGATCATTTGACAGATTGGTAAAGGCAAGGGGAGGAAAAACATTTCAATAGTTAAATAATAATTGCATTAACAAATAATTATTATTGTTATTATTGTTATTATTGCTGTTATTATTATTGTTGCTGTTGTTGTTGTTATTATTATTATTATTATTATTGGCTCAAGCAGCGATTTGCGGGGTCAAAGCACTCATCTGCACTGCTAGTGGCAGTTCTTGCCAAAATACACAGAAGAATAAAGAGAATGAAGAGCATGAATATGCTTATCAAGTTTTTGTGATTATAGTTCAATGCTAGTCGTGTGAAATGCCTGCTGAAAGCTGATTGGCTGAAAACGGTCATGGTTTTTAAGTAATTTAGTGATGATTAAAAATGCAGTTACAAATTAGCAGATCAATGCCAAATTTCAGCTCAGTTGGACTTTTGGTTCCTGACAAACAGCTATTTGGACTTAACACCTGATTCTCAGGAACCAAAACCTCAGTTTGATACCAAACTTGTGAAGGTTGGCTATAAATCCTAGGATTAGTTTACAAAAGTAGGTTTTGCATATTATACAAATTGGCAAAAAAAAAAAAAAAAATCTGTCATGGTGGAAATTAGTGGGTGGGGACTTTGTCTTAAACCAAGAAATAGGAGGAAAAAAAGAAAGCATAAATGCTTGTGCTATAGCGCCACCATTAGGCCAGTTGGGCCCGTCTTGCTTGCCTGGGTAACTACCTGTTGACCAAGTTTCACATCCGTAACTTACAGTTTGGTCTGTGCGATATGTTTCAGCAGAGAATCAGAAAAGAAGAAGAAGAATCAAAACTATACCTTCAATGCTTGGACCTCTTTTAAAAATTGTCGCTATTTTCATTGTATTGACTCTCATGACTTGCATGCCATTTTGAAAGCTTTAACTCAGAAGTTGTGTGACACACACCTGTTCGCATCCCTCAGCAACAGCTGCACACAGTGCACATACAGCGTAACATTTAGTTGTTGAGAACTGTTGTATCTGCTATCTCATCTGAATGACCTAAGGGAATCTGTCTTTAATTTGTCCATAGTTTCATGTGGAAAGTAGGAATGTAATGATATGCCAGTGTCTGTTTACTTGAAATAGCATTAAAATGATATTCATATAGGCGACAGAAAAATTGCTTCTAGACATGGAGCATTCCATAAAATATGCTAGAAATCATTTGTTTTTAGAAAGTTTTATATAGTGTGTAGTTGGTGTACTCTGAGATATGTTGTCACAATGAATATTGTACAATGCGTGACAGATGGTTGGTGGGTAAGACCAGCATTGCTTGGCACGTGTTAAAGCTACCACAACAGGTGTCAAAAGTAACGTGTCAGATTTTAGTCATTCATGCTAGCTATTTTTAACTTTGACTCTTTGATCCAAATACTATTTCTTTATTCCTGCCCCTATTCCCTTACCACCATCTCTCATCTTTTTTTTTTTTTTTTTTTAATCTGCATTCATTTAACAGACACTTAGGTCTGGATCTCGTACCGAGGAAGGACTTTGAAATGGTGGATGCAGACCAGATTAGTGTCTCTGACCTCTACAAAATGGTAAGTCTTCCATGGTCATCCATGATGTTTTGTTGAAATTTTTACCAAACTCTAGTCCAGTGAATAGATTTATGGGATTGTCTTCACGGAGAAGGATGAGTGTGATGCAGAACCTTGTCTATGCTGCCCTTGGGCATGTGTGCACAATTACAGCATGTCTTTGTATGTGTATGTCCGTATGTGTGTGTGCTTTTTTTAATTTGCAGTTTCAGTTTTAATCCTTGATGTATTTCTTGTTCAGTAAGCCTCCATTTTGGGTTGCTAATGTACAGTATCTAAACATATGTTATTAAAACCCCTTTAAGTCACAGTTTTCGTTATCGGATGGTTTGGCACCAAGTACCTTAGCGAATATTATCAAATGATAGATTGAAAAAAGAAAACATTTAAACTGCAGATTTAACTACCTGAATCATAAATGGCCATAAATTCTCCAAACCAACAGGCATTAATTAAGCTTTTGAATGTTTACAAATCAACCAGCTTATTCATTTGCATGCCGTATTTCTAGAATGAGGGCAAGCATATGCTTTTATTATTTCCGACAAAATATCACATCATCTTTCAGCTGCACTGACACATATGGCAGATTAATGATTTAATTTCTGCCTCAAAAATACTCACTGCTGAAATGACACCATGAGATGAGGGTGAAACTCTGCCAAGACGATCATTACGGTGATGCCCGAGGTTGGCATGGACCGGCCAGTGCTGCCCTGGCCTTGGCACTGAGGTCTGGCGCTCCTGCAGGGCCTGTTGGCACTGATGCGGGAGAGTTGGCACGGAGGTGTGCCAACTTCTCACCTTCTCCTTCTATTGCACTCGCTTTTTATCTACCTTTCTCCTGTGTAGAGAGTGACTTAGAAGTAAATAGTTTAGTACTGAATTCGAACCATGTTTTTAAACAATTTCTCAGTGTAGTTAGTTTCAACCTTCCATTCTGCACAATATATTGAGGAAAAAGTAATGCAAACAGGAGGAAATGACATAAGCCTCTATAGACTCTAAGGAAGGAAAAAAAATCTGTGTGACATTTCAGAGACATTTCTGCATTATCATATCTAAACACACAGGACAGCAGAGGTCAGACCTAGTGATGGGCACAAGTACTAGGTTAATTGAGTAGCCATCGAATCGAAACTTTAAAATTCGCAAAATGATTTCGGGGACAATGTTAGAGATGGCATGATACCAAATTTCTTTTCCAATACTGATGCTGACACTGAAACCTTGAGTGTCAGCCTGTATTGATGCCCATCCAGTATTTCTTTCTTTAAACACTTTTTTTTTTTTTTACTGAAGCACAAAAAAAAACAAATCCAGGAAGAAACACACACGGGAGATTTGTAGGTGACGTTAATGTTCTTTTCGTTTTTATTTTGGTGATGTGGTAGAGAGGAGTGAAATCATTAACCAGAAAATGAAATAAAGAACCAGAGGCACAATCTCAATAATAGGAGCGATACTTTGCATTGTGTGCAAGTTTGGAGTGTGTATAGAGTAAAACCCTTTAAGTGTGATTAAAGGGTGTGAAAGTGATTGACTCCAGGTGTTGGTGATCAGTAAGATGGTGACTGTAAATATGATTGAGCTTGTTTGTGTTGGGTTTCTATAGGAACTATGGTTTGCGATGCATTCTAGCAAATGCATTCTAGCATTCTAGCACTGAAGTGCTTAGACCTCTATGGAAAAGCATCAGGGCAGAATTTCCAGAGCAGTGGTGCACCCAGAACTGGATCTTGCACCATGACAATGCACCTACACACACTGCGTTGTCACCCAAGAAGTTTTTAACCAGAAATCATGTGGTTATTTCTTCACGTCCACCATTTTCACCAGATCTCACTCATTGCGACTTCTTTTTGTTTCCGAAATTCAAAATGAGACTGAAAGGGAAAAGATTTGCCACCGTGGAAGAAATCCAGGAAAAAACACAGATGTCTGTAGACATGATGACAAAAGATGACTACAGGAAATGTTTCCAGGAATGGGAGAAATGCTAGGACAAGTGTATCGCATCACGAGGAGAGTACTTTGAAGGGGATTAAAGAAAAAATGCTTTAAATTTCATAACAATGGGTTTTTGTAACAATTCCAGGAATGTCTGGGTCCCCTTTCGTAAAGTATAAATATAATAAAAATCAATCCTAACAGAAAGATACAATCAAGTGTCTTTATATGTACACCTATTCCAGTTTTTCCATTTGTTACAGGATCAGGACAAATTTGTTCTCTTTTTCTCCGATATCCGATCCACCATTGTTTTATGGTATGGGCTTGATAGCAATCTAATGTTAATCCATGGCGCTGACTAACTATTAATACAATGAGGCTGTTGGCTGCAGAAATGAATACAAATGTGCCAATACTTCAACCTTTCCAAACATAGAATGTTGGGTAAAAAGCTTTTCAGACGCCATTAAAACACAAGAACATTTTAAGTTTGCACAATAAGCTTGTTTAAGTTTGTACAAGAATCATGGGTGTACTCAGAATGGAGTCAATGCAGGGGTGGCCAACATATAATTAATAAAAAATATCATTTTTATTTAAAGTTTAAATAATCATTCAACCTGGGCAGCCACAATGACGCATAAAAAAATCTTTTTCAAAGTCCCTATGAAATCAAAATGTAAGTTTTGTGACTTAGTATGATTCTTAGCCTTAAGGTTATCTATAAGCTAGTGTGTTCCAAGACAAAATTCATATTTAGATGTATACGTAAAAAATGTACAGTCTCTCTCTACCACCAATACGAATCAACATTTTTGTTGACATCATTATGCACTTAAGCTTCTCATCAGATGTCCTCTCCAATCGAATACTCTCTAGAATCTGAAGTGTCCCGCCCCCAACAGTATAAAATGCACCTTCCCGAAGTTGCCGTTGTTAAGCAAGAGAAATCATATCGGCAAGCACGCGTCATGAATGTGTCTTTGGCTGTTCGAATGCATGTGTTATTAAATTTTCCAATTGTAATTTGGTTAAGAAGGAAATTCATTCAAGTTGAAGAAAGTAGCTAAACGCTACTGGCTTTTTAAAAAGGCTGAGGAGCCACTCGATATGTCCTGCCCTGACTTCCTGTTTCAGTGACAATTATGTCAACACATCGAATAACGATGTGTGTTTCAAAGCACTCCACGGGGACTTTAACAAGGGAGCCCTGACCAAGGAGGCAGCATAATAGTTACCACAAACAACTTTCAGACACAACAAATAACAGTGGTGCTTCAAAGTTTGGGAACCCTTTTTGAAGGATTTTCTTTTTTTTTCTGCATATGTAACCTACACCATCATCAGATTTTCACACAAGTCCTCAAAGTAGACAAAGAGAACCCGATTAAACAAATGTGACAAAAATATTATACTTGGTCATTTACTTATTGAGGAAAATGATCCAATATTACATATCTAGCCAATATGAGAGAGACCTTTAGTTGCCTAGAAGTTACCCTGGGTTCCTTTGTGACCTTGCAGACTATTACACGTCCTGCTTTTTGAGTGATGTTTGTTGGGAAGGGAAACAGTTGTCTTGAATTTCCTCCATTTGTACACAATCTGTCTGACCGTGGATTGGTGGAGTCCAAACTCTTTAGAGATGGTTTTGTAACCTTTTCCAGCCTGATGAGCATCAACAACTCTCTTTCTGAGGTCCTCAGAAATCTCCTTTGTTCGTGCCATGATGCACTTCCACAAACGTGTTGTGAAGATCAGACTTCGATAGATCCCCGTTCTTTAAATAAAACAGGGTGCTCACTCACACCTGATTGTCATCCCAGGGATTGAAGTCATCTGACTGTGACTTTAATTTCACCTTCAAATGAGCTGCTAATCCTAGAGGTTCGCATACTTTTGCCACTCACAGATATGTAATATTGGATCATTTTCCTCACTAAATAAATGACCAAGTATAATATTTGTTTAATTAGGTTCTCTTTGTCTAGTTTTAGGACTTGTGTGAAAAGCTGTTGATGTTTTAGGTCATATCTATGCAGATATAAAGAAAATTCACAAATTTTCAAGTACCACTATATATATGGGGCATAACAACAAACACTTAAAACAACACTTTAAAACTGCAGTAAAAAAAACAAGACCATGCATATGGAAACAGTTGTAGCAGGGTTACCACTTGCATGTCGTTTGTTTGTCAATATTTTGAAATCTTCTATTTTGAACCTCACGTATGGTGATAGGATCATGCAGTCTCTCCCTAGAGACCAGCTGCAACATTTTAATGCATGTTTGATCGTAGTAAGTCCATAACATGAAATTAATTTGCTACCACACTTGAGATTACAAAGTAGTAAAGGCAAAATCTGGTGACAAGGAATTTCATTTGAGTGACTGTTGGAAAATGACGGATATGATGTATGTGAAATATGCAAACCTAACTACCTTTCCTGATGTTGTTGCATCGACTGCAGTTCAACTGCAAGTGAAGTAAAAAAAAAAATAAAAAAAAAAAAGGAACCATAAGTGATCCATTCATGTGTCTGGTGCGAACAACATCGGATTAATGCCTTTTCTGAATGAATAAATATAAGTTAAAAGTGATATTGTAAAGTTGTGGCAAAAGCAGCCATTATATGTCCGTATTTAAGAATATATATCAGCACTGAGAATAAAGTGCTCACTGCACTATAACACTCTTGGAGAACCGACTTCTCAAACTCTTTTTGGAAGTGTGCTAGTGTAATGTGTTGTGTTGGCGTGCTAGAGTTTCAGTTCGTGGGAGGAAGAGGAACTCCTTGCCAGTACCAAAAACACAAACCAGAGCGTGCAGAGCTGTAAAAACCTCCATATTTACCTGCCTTCAGGCAACACTGAACCACAAAGTAGACCTTTGGGTTACATTCCAAACTTCTGAAGATGTTTGGTTTATGTTAAAATATCTGGATAGCAGAATATATCAATTGTATATTTTGATTGTTTAAAGAATTAATAAAATTACTTTATTTATTTATTTATTTGTGTATTTAATTACATGGGCAGGTTATTTATTTATTTATTTATTTATTTATTTATGTGTAAATTTTTGTGTATTAATTAGCAGTAATTGTGAGTCTGTAAAAGTGAAATAAATATATATATTTCTTCCATGCAAGGTGAATATTAAAAAACTCAGGGAACGATTGCACCACAATACATGTTTTTTTGGGATTGAAGTCCTGCATTTAATAATAATCTAAGCAACTCTTTTCTAAAGCCTTTTCTCTTTGTGCAGCTCTACAGGCAGTATGTTAATATTTCATTTTCCTCGTTATATTTGAATGATTTATCTGCAATTTAAGATTGAAATGATGTATTAGCAAAGGAATTGTGTATTACTGAATTGTAAAAGCTTTTTCAAAGAGAATAGGAGGGGGAAAAAATCTAACAATTAGTAAAAAAAATAAAAAATAGAAAGCGACACAATAATCGTGAATGAGTAGACATGACCAAAAAAAAAAAAAGAACGCGATGTCTAAATTTTCTCTCAAATATTACAATTGCAGAAAAGTAAAAAAAAAAAAAAATAATATGTAGGACATGCTTTCTAACTTCACTGTTCAGGATTAATGGGTCCCTCAAGGCGTGCATTTAGCATAGCTAATGATAAAATAACCAAGAACAGAAGGAAGATGTTTGTTTTCAGTGCGTTTCTAAATCAGGAGGTCCCCTGCTGGAGTTGAGGATGAGGCCTCGCTAGCTGTCAGGCTTTCGTGATGTCTGCACCTTGCTGTTGTTTTAATCTGCGCCAAAGTTACACAATCAGAACACGATCAGATAACGCAGCGTCAGGTTTAATGTTGCGTTGAGTTGCATGTCTCTATCGGCGGGTTCACAGAGGGGGGTCTGCGTTGATTTATTCAGAACACTCACAAAGCCTCAAGAGGGGGAACATATGTTTGGTAGTAGAGCTTCATAATTCACTCACAATCCTGCAGCAAAAATGAATGTGTCTTTGTGTGTGAATGTGTATGAGGGCTGTGCTGCAATACGGTATAAATATCATATCACAATAGATGAAAAGCATCACAGTATTTTGGTTTGGTAGGAAAATGCCATCCTGGTTCAATAAAGTGTGTCGTGTTCTCCCCATGTGGGCTGCTTCTGAGTTCTCCAGTTTCCTCCCACCTTCCATGGTGGGTGGATTGGTGACCCTAAATTGCCCCTAGGTGTGAATGAGTGTGTGAATGATTGTGTGCATGTGTGTGAACATGGTATCCTGCAATGGACTGGCATCTCACATTATGCCCAGGTCTCCCAGGATAGTTATTTAGTTTGTTTGTTAGTAAGGAAGAAAGTTGTACAGTGATGGAGCACACACACATTCTCTCATATATATATATATATATATATATATATATATATATATATATATATATATATATATATATATATATATATATATATAAAATAATATAACATAATGATTATATTCATTATTTCAACTAATTAACAAGTAATCAGTTACTATGAAAAAACAGATACATCTATATCAGTATATCCACCACCCCAAAAGTGTATGTTTGGCATTGTTTGAGTGTGTTTGTGTGTGTTAACCAGAAAGCTAATTTCTGGATACAGTTACATTATCCTGTCTTAAACTGCAGTCTTTTTTGCTCTCCCTTGAGGAGACCCTGTAATATCCTGCATGATGCATACCGTAGGGGACGGGGGAAAATACTGCCGCGTGCCAGTTACAAACCATCCACGGCCCGATACCAATCCAACATGGTTGGAAACCTCGGCTGTAGGATACAAAACATTGAAAATTCTCAACGGGCAAATTGGCAGTGAGAAATGCTTCACAGCTGTAAGCTCCCGGCTGCATGATTTAGCCACAGTTCAGTTTCTTCCAGATTCGGCAGTAGGTATGCCTTATTTTGAATGCTGCTGTTGTGGAAATCAGGTGCGCCCTTCGACACGCTCCCTCTCTGACTTCCTGTTTGAAAAGGAAATGCATAAACATATGTAATCAAATCATAGCTCTATAGTGAAGAGTGCATCGCAAAAGAATGGATGCCTCCTTGCTTCTTTTATCCTACCCACTTCAGGCTGTAACCATGGAAATCGATCAAAGTCAATCAAGATTAAGGAAGTACCAGTTCTTTGAATAGTGTATGATCAGAGGAATTATACCGGTGAATCCTACCAGAATATTTATTTTTTTTTATTTTTTATTCTGGCATGTGATGTAAGCATATGATATAAACACTTCACTGCTACCAACAAAAAAAAAAGCGTACAAATGAAATCCTTGGATGAAAGTCAAATAATATGCCTTCCTTTAACACAAGAGAAGTCAGATGATGAGTCAGCGTGAACATTTAAGCAAGTGGTGCTTCTATGAGCAAGGACATCTCATTTGTTTGTTCTCGATTCTTTCTGTCCTCGTTTCCCAAGAAGCAAGGAAGGGAAACACTTACACTACATGTCATGTGCACTTTCACTGCAGTCCTGTTGGAAAGATGCTTCAAATGGAGACCACCCACGGCAACAATTTGTAGAATTGCTCCAAACTGAAGCGATGAAAATTATTAGACATGCAAGTGTTCTCATCGTGAAGGATGGAGACTTCAGAGTGAGTAGGGCTTAGTCATGATCACTTCAATTTGGACCTTAAATTCAGCAAATGTAAATAGAGTGGAGGTGGGGCTTACTGTTTTTTTTTTTTTTTTTTTTTTTTTTTTTTTTTTTTTTTTTTTTAAATAAATAGCATGAGTCTGAAAAAATAAATTAACAGAAACAGGTTAGATTTAAGGCGGATTAAATCACCTGCTGTGATATTGTTCGTTTAATATGAGAGCATTCATCGGGATGGAGCAAACTTGGATGATAAAGCGATTCTGACACTGAAACACATTTGCAAAACAAATTGTTACTAATTAATGTCTCAATTATTTCCAAGGCATTTTGCTAAAATATTTATCACAGCGTTTTGTTTGTTTGTTTGTTTGTTTGTCTCCCCCCCCCCCCCCCCCCCCCCCATCGAGATCTTGTGTGTGTGTATTCGTGTATTAATTAAACGTGAATTTGAGTCTGCAAGTATCTGCATTGGGAGTTTGTGCATTTGTGTGTGATAGTGCTGTCAGAACAAATTTCACAGTTCAAGGTCTCATGTTCTTCTTTTGGCTTCCTAATGTAAGTGTAGTACAACACACGTTTTGCAAACTTTACTGCTATAAGACCTTCATCGCTTCATGTTGGAAATTTTTTCTAGAACAGCGACTCTGATAATAGTTCCAGTATATTAATGCCCTTGTTCTAATACATTATTGTTTCTTTCGGAACAACGCAGATGGTGATTTTCTTGATGGATGATACTCATGAGCGGATACTCTTTTCAGAACTATTTTCCCCAATTTGATCACCTGCCAATTCCTGTTCACCAGCCAGCTCTCCTTTATCATAAAACAGCTAACTACCTAAAACTAAGCCAAGTACCACATCTATTTGAACTGTTGCTCATGCTGTATCACAAGGCAGCAAAACACACTTGGAGGAGAACACTATCTGCCCTCTTCCACATACATGAGCTCACAGGTACCGACAATTGGCTAGTGTCTCTGTGATTGACAGGGGAGAGAGCGTGTGCCATCCCTTCCATTCAGAGAGTTCCCTTGGTTCCTGTCCTACATATGGCTGTGGCATCACCAGGATATTACTGATCGTTAATAGAAGGAGTCTCTAATCTCAGCAGTTAACAGTCTAAAAGTCAGAGGTAACCGTAAGAGCCGTTCCTTTAAGTTTTCAGGACGGATGGCTTTACGTTTTTTGTGCAGAAAACGACTTGAATTGGTGAAAATGCAATTGCACGAAATCGACGCACGTGAATCGAAGAGGGTTTTGGCTGAATGCGCGTCGTGATGACGTGACGACACGTCTTGGCCTAAATCTGCAGATAATCTGCGGTAATTTTGAAAAATTGCAAACTCCTCCGAATATTGCGGAGTTCGCTTGATTTTGGGTTCATTTCCGCGATCGTTAAATGACCAAATCCTGGATGGACTCTATAATTTAACGGATAACATGAAGTAACATCTCAAGTTTTGCAGATGTTAATAAACATTAAGTGTAACTACCAATGCCTAAACTGTACCGTGTGTTGTTATTTGATTCATTTAAAAATGTAATCGACTCTGACACTTTGGTGTCACTGATTCCCCCTCATTGTATGAAATAAATTCCTTGTAATATTCAGCAACTGTACTATATTTACTTACTGATACTAACAGACTTCTCTAACCCGGTGTGTGTGTTTCTTCCCCATATGTCACAGCGCTTTATTCAGTATGGTTTGGTGTTTTTGCCTCAGGTCCCCCCTCCCACATCCACTTGAGATGCAGCTGGTCTACTGCTAGGCTCTAAGCGCAGCAGACACACACATCACTTAGGATTTTTTTCACGATATGGTTTCAAGAATTTCCTATCTGCTTTCACATCGTTCTCTCTTTCTTTCTTTCTCCCTCCCTCCTTTTCTCCCCTAACAGCATCTGTCCAGCAGACACAGTGTCCAGCAAAGCACATCACAGGTACACAAATCTCTTCCTTCCTGCGTGAATAAAGTCGTCACCTTTCACAACAGTTTTTCTTCACACTGAGCAGTCTAACCCTTTTATAGGTCGTTGTTGACTTCAGGCTAAAACCTGACACTAAACCTGGTTTTACAGCTTGTTAGCAGTTTGTTAGAGAAGTCTAAGGTGAATTTGAACCTGTTTGAGTCGTGAGTTCATCTCAAGGTCAGGACATGGTTAGTCATGTTTATGCACATTGATCAATTTTCTGTTAATGTTTATTCTTGCACTGGTGCCACTATTCTTCACTCATAGAAATTATAACACACATACTGTGTATGACTGAGTCAGTATCATGTGTTCGTTATTAAGGCAAGACACAATCAGTCTTTGTCAGTGGATGCAAAACTATTTTGGTATTTATTTATGCACATGATGCTCCATCTTATTAAATATGCATATATTTGCATACAAGTCTAGTTTGTGCATAATGTTTCACTTAAATAGTTTAGCATTTAATTACAAACACATTATGCACTGTTATAAAAATAGTTGTATGCCATTTTTCAGTATCCATCATTCCTCGTCATCAGCACTTTCTCCCGTTATGAACATTCAGAAATCTATGAGTAATAATGGGTAAAATCATGGGTAAAAAGAAAGATTTTAGGATAGGAATGTACCTGTAAAATTTCCTTAATACAGGTCAAGTAGAACCAGAGTTTTTGGGGGGGTTTTTTTATGAGAAAAATGAGTTTAAAATAAATATGATTTCATGAATTTCCACAGTACTTAGTGTGGTTTATAAAAGAAATTGATGTACCACAGTTTTAAGATAATGACACACACTTTGACGAAGCAGGAAACAAGCTTGTGGGTGGAGCTTAAGCCTTCTTTAATGTTGCTAAGTTTCAGATAATGCAGTGGTCACAAGTGGGCAAAAACAATGAAATAAACACATCACTGCAGAGTTTTTCAGTTTTGCTGAGTGTTATAGATGCAATTTATCCAAATGTCTGATTGGAGTGACCAAAAGCTGCATTTCTGCCTGCAGTGCCATGCCTTAAGTGATGACACTACATGTAAATGTGTTTCTGTTTATTAAATTACATATGAAGTCTTTAGGAAAAGTGTCTTTTATTAAAACTGTTTAATTTACATATCAAAATAATTATCGTGTATTTTATCATGGAAAATGATATGTTGTTTAAAATACCAAAGTAGACCATTGGATTTCTAAAAACAGAACACTGTAAGAAAAAAGAAAAAAAGAAGAGGAGATATGATTGCTTTCTCTGCAAAGGACCAAAATCGGAACACTAGAGGACAGTCTCAGAAGGACAAACACTATCCACAAATGCTGCCTACATAAGCATCCTACGCCTGAAAGAAACACAGGGGAGGAATCCCCTTGACAATATTTTATGTGGTGCATATCACAATATCCTCTCTAACGCCTCTCTAATTATAGAAAAAACATAATGATGAAGAAACTAGAATGAATTTTCTCATAATATATGGATTAATTCCGAAATGTCTGTGTGAAGTATATGTCTGAAAGCTGTATATTTTATAGAACATTATCCATATGAAATAACATTATATATTCCACTCTTCTTTGATGTATCATGTGTGGGGGGAAAAATGCATATTAACAGAGAAATACTACTCTATATATCTAATATATAGTGTGCATGTAAAGTAGAAAGTACCAACATGCAAATTTGGCATTCAGAAAAAAATGATCCACAATTGCAACTCTAAAATGAAATGCTAAATTAAAAACGTTATATTTAAAAAAAAAAAAAAAATATATATATATATATATATATATATATATATACACACACACACAGACACACACACACACACAAATATATTGTGTGTGTATATATCTATCTATCTATCTATCTATATATATATATATATATATATATATATATATATATATATATATATATATATATAGTACTAGGGCTTTATTTCTGTATAACACATTCATTAATTTTAGTCCTGCATGTTGTGTTCATAAATATTAAGCATCAGCTGAGTCTAATGTATTAGCTTCCATAATTTATTAAATTATGGAAATGAAATTGGGTGCATATATAGTGTTCAGTCTTGCATATGTATTGACCACACACAGTTTTATAACCTGGAACTTAAATGGATTGAATTGTATGCCATGAATCTACACAAATAGAACACATTAATGAAATGGGGGTGGGGAGATTAGTATAGTTTGTAAAATTGTTTACAAATAAAAATGATCAAAGTTGCATAGGTATTTACCCCCCAGTGCTGTGAAAACCCCTAAATTAGCACTTTACGTCGGAAGTCACAATCACTTGAATGGAGTCAACCTTTATGCAATTAAAGTGTCACAAGATCTCAGTTTAAATACACCAGTATACACCTGTAACTATCTACACCCGAGTTTCTTAGAGAAAACATCTAAAGAAACTTAAGGAATAACTTGGGAAATTATTAGCCAGGGTTTGGTTATTTAAAAAAAAAAATCCAAACTTTGAATATCCCATGGAGTGCTGTTAAATCTTTTAGAATAATGCTCAACCTAGACTAAAAGTCAATGACCTGTTAAGGAGGACATTACTGCAAGAAGCAGCCAAAAAAAAATAATTTGCAAAATGTAATATTACTGGATATTTTGTGGAGAGTCATGGCCGTAGTTCCCAATTAACGGGGGGGGGATTTGCTTATTCAAGGCACTTACCATCCCTTAATTTTCAAAACTAATTTTATTGAATGTAATTAAAGCTTTTGTCTTCTTTTCAAGGGGGACAGCATGCGGCAGCGTCATGGTGATGCGTGTCGGGTACCCGTCCCTCACCACCTGTTTGTCAATCTCAAGAGCTTTACTTACAACACCATAGGAGAAGACACAGACATTTTCTTTTCCCTCTATGACCTTCGGGAAGGCAAACACATAAGGTGAGGAGCATTATGAGTCATTATCCCAAGAAAGGCAAAATCATAATGAGATTTTTTTATTGAGATGGGAAACATTGTGTGTTCAGTCCTTATGCGTTTATTGGTTTGGGGACTCAAATTATTTTAGAGGTTATATGATGCAAGGAATCCAAGACATTCAGTTTAGATATTGCTTTCTGCACACTACTCGATGACCCCATTTCCTGTCCTTAGGGCATATTACTGTAAGTAAGTAGTAAGTAAGTTTTATTCATAACGCACATTTAAAACAACAGTAGCTCCCCAAAGTGCTGTATGTAAATACAGACAGGGCCCAATAAATAGGGGGCATGGTGGCTTAGTGGTTAGCACGTTTACCTCGCACCGCCATGTTTTTGGGTTGAAATCCCGCCTCCGCCCCGTTTTCACGTTTTCCCTATGCTTCCGGGGTTTTCTCCGGGTACTCTGGTTTCATTCCCCAGTCCAAAGACGTGTGCTGTAGGCTTATTAGCATGTCCATATTGTCTGTAGCGTGTGAATGTATGTGTGCTGGGGTTGGCACCCCATCCAGGGTGTGCCCGAGTTCCCTGGGATAGGCTCCAGGCTCCCCCACGACCCTGTATAGGATATTCTTTATGGAAGTTGGATGAAATAGCAATAATAATAGTAATATATAGTAATAATTGTAATAACAATAAACAAATAAATAAATAAATAGGAGAATTAATAGTGCAGATTATTCCAAATAAAAAATTCCCTGCTAAGCATTGCTACAAAAACAGTTCTTAGGGTGCTGCTGTGTGCCCTTCTGGAAGGTATCTTCTCCTCAGAGCTAAGGAGGGCCTAGCAAGCACAAGGCCTAGAAACCTTCATGAGCTTGCAAATGTATGCACAAAATACTCTTTGATGGGGCCAGAGTATTCTGCAGTATGTTAATGTTACTGTCAGTTATGGCAAATCATTTTATGAGATGGAAGGTTTAAAATAAGGTTAAGGTTTTGCTTGTATCTTTCTCATTTGTAAGTCGCTTTGGATAAAAGCGTCTGCTAAGTGAATAAATGTAAATGTAAAATCTAATGTCTATAAACAGCTATTAGGGTTCAGAGTAATGCACTATATAACATGATAAACAGAAATAGTGCCCATGATAAACACAAAAGCACACACTCTTCAGTCAGTACAAATTACTCAAATGGACAGACAAATGAAAAAATTTTAGTGTTTTTTGTTGTTTTTTTCGGTTTGAACGAAAAGTTTCATTCAAACAACAAAAAAACCACACTAATTTTACATTTGTACTTTTGATTGGACAATGTGCGCTTATTCTATTATCCCTAAAGGTATTTTAGGGAGAAAGATTTACAGAGTAATTAATTGTTCACATTCATTACACCCACAACTGTATTTCACAAGTGCTGTCTTATTCACTACTGATGACGCGTTACAGATGCCCCAGCGATGGAGGTAGCTGGAAGTCAAATCTAGGATGTTTGTCACCCTGTGTAATCATCTGACATGACCATCAATGATTAGATGCATGGAGCTATAGTATGGACTAGAAAGAAATCAGCCCCAGCTTCACTTCTTCATACCAGTCTTATGACCACTGGTGGTGCTATTGCTCTTCGCTCCATAGCAATCCAAAATAATCCACTTTAAAGTATTAGTTTACATCAAATAATCTTAGCCACATTAACACATTTATGTATACCAGCCACCTCCCATAACCACTCTTACTCTGTTTTCAATCGCAGCTAGAAATGTTTGATATAATATTTTGGCCTACTGCTACTCAACAAACCCAGCCCTTGCAATTTAATTTGATTTGTGCTTCTGTGTATGATAATGGTACATGAAATAGGAATGATTTTCATGGTGCTGAAAGATTTCAAGTATTTCCAAAAAAATAACCAAGTCAAAACTGCCTCACACTGTCCTTATTAAGGTTTGTTTTCAAGAACAGGTCAGGTACTGCTTTTAATAAAGCATAGATTAGCAGGGGGAAAAGGGAAAACATAAATAAAGTTGGCTAAAATGGAAAATTTATATAAAATCCAGTTTATAAAGTCTATCTTTCTGTGAAACCCACTTCCTTGCTCCTTCATAAGAGACCAAAAGTTATAGCTTAAGCATGGAAATAAATGGCTTTTAAATCCACTATTACACCTCATATTAAACATATTTATTTGTATCTTAATTTGTCTTAGTGACAACGTTGCCTCACTTTTTATCAAAATGACCCAAAATGCCAAATTTACCGTCTTGGTAATGATAACTTCTAAGAAATTAAGCCATCTCTGAGACTTTCCTGTACCGATTGCTGGAAACATTCAGGGTGTAAATGGTCTTCTAGGAAACTCCTACAGCTGAAGGTTTCTCTAAAATACAGATTCTGTCTCAAGATGTCCCAAAATATCTGCAGACTAAAAATGACCAGTGATCACTGGGATTATAACATGGGGGAAAACCTAGGTTAAAATCTACAGCTTTAACCATAATCCTAGATCATGTAGAAATTTTAATCATTTAATCAAGTAGAAATATGAATCAAATGAGTACCGTGGATGTCAGAACACTTGTCTGTATACTATTATCTTCTAGTGTTGTCAAAAACCATCTCGTTATTTCTAGTTACTTGATTATGTTGAATTTCTGAAGAAACTCTTAAATCAGTTGGGTTTTTTTTTTTTTTTACTCACTACTTTGCTTTGTGGACAATTCTCACAGTCCTTGGACCATGTTTGAATGCTGTGTTATCTGTTTTGTTTGTGACCTCTTCTACACAACCCAGGGACAAGATTTGAATAACAAGAAGCAGGACTAGGTCATCCGGCCAAACAAAAAGGGTACCAATACTCAGACTTTGGCTAACAGCTTGCGAAAACTTGTTGTCACAAACGTCCTTGCCCCCAGAGGCTTGGCAGAATCCGGAAGAGGAAATGAGTATCAGCTGGGAAGGCAATCATTATTTTCCTCCATGCTGTCACAGCGAGAAACACCCTCACAGGAATTCTGGCAAGCATAGTGCCCACAAGCTCCATACGAGCCATTATATATTATTCTGTCTAATTTCATCTTTGCTGACTTTGGAAATAACTTTAGAAGTTTAATGGACATCTTGTTTGTGACTGGTAATTAACTCTGGATTGATTAATGTACTGTTGATTGTGACAAGCATGGATCTGTCATTCACATTTTATGATAAGAATTCTTTGCACAACGTCAGTTCTCCTGCTTGAAAGACTCTGAAAAATTTTGTGTGAAGGGGAAAAAGACACACACAGAGAAATGTAGATGCTTGCCGAAGGCTTCCAGAACCTTGCTGCGAGTCTCCTGTGAGAGTTTCCACTGCTAAGATGAAGTTGATCTGTTACTACAGAGACATCACACACCCATTTGTCTCTTTATGTCTCACTCTCTTGGTCTGTCACAATCTATTAACTTGGTGAACCTTAAGCGACATTACAGCAAACTTTCCCAGTGTGTGTTTAGCTTTGCTCCTCTTCCCTGCTTCTGTATCAAACCATAGCAAAAGAAGCATGATTATTTCACAAAAATTATTCTTCATTTTTAGAATTACATGCTAGGATTTTTATAGCCAACCCTTACAGTTGTAGAAATAGCAGAAATTTGATACCATACTTTATCTATCACAAACATTTTGACTTTGGATAGTTTTTAAATGTACCACATTTTGTGTAACATTATATAAGCCCCGCCAGTCTAATGCTAGCCAAATAATTATTCACAACATCTTGGCCTCTCTCTCTCACTCTCACTGTCTTGCTCTCAATTTCTGTCCACCCACTCATCCGAGTCTTGACGGTCCATTAATGGTCCTGCAGCCTCCCACTTGAAAGCTGTCCACCACTCCTTTCCACAGTCGGCCCAAAATTGTATTACACCTCATTGCAATTAGGCAAAGATAAGCCTGATGCTTTATTCAGATCTGGAGGCAGTATCCCAATAATTCTCCAGCTAAATGTGAGAAGTATTAGCTCCTGTTGGTAACTATTGAAAGCTCTTCTCATGAAGGTATTATAGTAAGTGTAGGAAATTGTCTGGTAATGAAGATGGAAGCAAGTGCAGAATAAGTTTAATACAAATCAAAAGAAAACACAAAAAGAAACTATGAACACATGGCATGGTACCAGGACTAGAAATCAAACATGAGGCAATCCATAAGAGACAAGAGAGCATAACACGCCAACAGAATACAAATGCTAGACTAAGAGTGCAGTGCAAACTGTGACTATATATACACACAAGTGCTCATTGACATCACTGTGAATCAGGTGCACGTGGTCATGTGACAGTGATGCCGTGGGGTGCAGTGGCTGCTGGGAACTGTGGTCCCGTTCGTTGTGGTTCGTTCCGGCATATCCATGACAGAAACTGTATGCCTTCTTATTTCCTCTATTCCCGCTCCACACATTAACCACAACATCTGGCCCAGCTTGGTCCCCTGCAGCTCTCTGAATGGTCCTGCTGTGTCTTATTCATTAGACTGCTCATCCTGATTTCCCACAAAATAATACAGCTGTTGTGCCAGTAAGACTCAAGGACTTAAGTAAGCCTTTGATGGAACTCTCAAAAACATTTGAAATCATCTCTATTTGTTGGTATGCTTTTGTCAGTTGGTGGCACCGTGAGGCAGCAGATAGTGTTCATGCCACAGAGCTCCTGATTTGGAGATACTGAGCTCCAGTTACTGCCTGTGAAGAGTTTTTCATGTTCTGACAGTGTCTTTGGGTTTGTTTTCTCAGAGTACTCCAGTTTAATACTAACATGCCAGTTGGTGGATTTTCAAGTTGTATTCCTGCCTTGTGCCTGGTGTCCCAGGGGTAGGATCTGCAGTGATCCTGACCAAAGTAAAATGACTACTGAAGATGAATGAATGAATTGCTTTTGTAAGTTGTCTAGTCTATAGTGTAGGCATACAGTCCCTCTTTTCCTCTACCATGTGTTCAGTGTGGACAGCATGGTGGCACAGTGGGCAGCTTGGGTTACTGTCTATGTTGAGTTTTATATGTTCTTCCCATGTCTGTGTGGATTTCCTTTGGGTTCACTGGGTTTCCTCCCATCTTCCAGAAGAGGCATTTGGTTAAATTAACTACTGTATTCTCAATTGCCCCTAGGTGTGAATGTATGTGTATGATACCCTGTGATCCAGGGTATATTCCTGCTCACATGCAGTATTCCCAGCTTCGAATACACCATGACCCTGACCAAGTGGTTACTTAAGATGAACGAATGAATGAATGTGTTCAATGTGTGTGATTGTGAACTGTCTCAGGGTTTATGATGGCTGGCTTGGGAAACATGGTATGATAAGTATAGGTTTTAGACTGTTTTACAGATTATACTGTTTAGACTACCAGCACCATCAGCCTGCGCCATTGGAAACAATTTGGACAGCATCAAAAATGGATGGACAATTTTGAGCATACCTTTTCAATCAATTTTTTTCAAATTCAGCTGCCTTGTTGTTCTTGATGTAGTTTTCCTTTCATTGAGTCTTTCACTGCCTTTCGAATTTGACATGATTACATAACCGACCACTCAATTGAAAACTCACTTCATCCCCCAGTACTTGATTGATTTATTATCCTGTGAATCTATGCTTGTTTCATTCCATTTTTTGTCAGGTTTCAGCCAGTAAACAACCTGAACTTGCCTCTTATCATTAAGCAGATCATTCATCAACCTTATAGCCTTTTTGGAATTTGTGTAACTATGCTAAAACGTGTAACTGTCTTTAAAATGCACTAACAGTAGTCAGAGCTACCTTTAAATTGAAAAAAGCCAAAGAAACACTTCTCTATTAACAATGAAAGGCTTTAATGACTACCCGTCATTGCTTGCAAAGGACAGTGTTGTTTCCTCTAGTGAAGGCTGCTGTTGCTTTTCTGCAAACTGATTGAACATTCTTGGCAGGGCAGCTTGTCAAATCAGTGAGTCAGCTAGTATGCAATGATGCATATTCCCATGCTGGTGAACATACACACGTGAACAACTGAACAGACGTGTCAGGAATCTTGTTGCACGTGAATGCAATTTGGAGAGTGTTTTTTTTTTTTTTTTTTTACTTTCTGGAAACCACAGACGAGTGAGCATACGCAAATAGTCCTTAATTGATGGTTTTTCATGAGTCCTCAGGCATAGCTGGGGTCAAAACAAAAAAGGTTACCACAGGCAAAAGCACACAAATATGAAGTGATGACTCATGGTAAACAGGAATTATAAACTATAATTAAGACAAATGAACTACTTAAATAGTAAGTAATAGTAAAGAAAGCAAGAATTAGAAGTTGAACTTAATCAAATAGAGCTGATCAGTTAAGGGCCCACCAATGGCTCTCAGAAAATTCCAGGATTAGAACTGGAAATTTTCCAAACACTAGCTCAGAATCTTCTCTAGTAAGCTACCACTGACCTCTGTGAGTGTCTAGGAGTCCTTCTTGTTTATCTCAAATCCCCTCTGCACATATATTTTTAAGTGAGAGAGATAAACCACTGCACACAAACGCACTAAGCATGCTGGAGAGCTGCAAATGGAAATAATGAGAGGTATCCACCAGTTTTACTTCATCTCTGTCCCATTAACGAATGCATGCTGAGTGTTTGCTGGGGTGAATTTCTGGGAAATTAGGAAGCTTGATAACAAAACCGAACAGATAGAAATGGAAAACAGGAAACAGAACAAAGAACGACACCAAGGAAGATAACATTGGGGGAGAAAAAGCTATATCTAGAAGGATTAAGGTTGCCCTGTCAGGAGGAGTTTCATGTAGAACTCCTTTCGGAAGATAAGAACCCTTAATATCCAAATAATTAATGAACAACATACAGTGGTGGTTAGGGATGTATTTGGCCACATCTTGATGTGTCCTGGACAGTATAGAAGGGCTGACTAATAACCAGTCTTTGAGGGTTTCTCACTAAATCAAGTTACTTTTTAAATGTCCAGCCTTGCTGCTGTGTTGGGTACATGTGATACATTTCAGTGTCTTTGGGAAGAACATTTTACAAACGTTATATTAATTTAGTCCACTCTCATATATAGGGTTCTATAACATATGTAAGCTAACAAGTGTAACATATATATTGGTTGAGGCAGGACCCAAGACCGTGAACTCAGCATGTTTTATTGTGGGCAATCCAAGACTCATCATCATAGTCAATAGCGTGGGTCAATAATGAAGCAGGCAGCAGCAAACTAAGCTACACTAGGTATATGGCCAAAAGTATTTGGACACCTGACCATACCCCCAAACTGCTGCCACAAAGTTGGAAGCACACCACTGGCTAGGATGTCTTTGTATGCTGTAGCAATAAGATTCTGAGTCTAGAATTAAGGGACTCAAACCTGTTCCAGCATGACAGTGGCCCTTTGCATAAAGCAAAGTCCATAAAGAGATGGTTTGCCAAGGTTGGAATAGAAGAACTTGAGTGGCCTGCTTTGCAAAATTTCCTGATTTGGAATGCCAACTGGGCACCAAGCCTTCTCGCTTGACATCAGTGCCTGACCTCACTATACTCTTGCGGCTGGATTAGCACCAATCCCCACAGCCACGTTTCAAACTCTAGTGGAAAGTCACAGAACAGAGGGGGCTGTTACAGAAGCGAGGGAGTCACATAGGGGTTCAATGTGGTCAGGTGTCCACATACTTGTGCCTATAGTGCATATAATTTGCATATAACGTGCAAGAATCAATAACTAGAGCAACCTGGAAACAGGAAACCAAGGCTCAGAGCTTAATGGTACAGGGCATGATACAGTTGCGTAGAACAATGATGCAGAGGACATAAGAAGGCAAAATAACCACAAACACAGAACAGTTGAGTTCAATCTGTAACAGACCAATGATGGGACGGGGCGCAGACAGGACGAAAACCAAAAACAAGGGCACATGATGAAAGAAACAAAAGCACAAGAAGAACTAATAAGAATTTTGATGGTAAAATAGCCATTAAGGGAGATAGCATGTTTGTATACTGCTCCATTAAGAAATATGGCAATTCTTTTAATTACTACATTTGCTGCAATGGACTCTGTGTTGGAGTGTATAAAGTTTAGAAGGGGCACGTTATCTGTATATTTAACCATCGGATGGTATTGTTATAGGAAATGCTATTATTCAGTTGGATAGTAGTGCTATATTAAAGCCGTCAAGTGTATTAAATGACATGAAAGCATGCAACAAATAAATTACCAGACACGAGCTTGAAACTGCTGTCTGTTGGACACACAAAAAGTATGTGAGCTACAGTACATGAATCATTTTATGTGGGCTAGTATTTAAAAGGGCACCATTTTATATGCAATGTGATATCTTCTACACACAGCAGTTTATATAAAACAAATAAAAACAAGTTTAAAATTCAAGAACATTGATAACTTTTTATCCCTGTGCACTGTGGACAAGTTCATTAGAGTTGAATGTGTGCGAGAGCAGGTGTGAACGGGGCCAGAGAGACAAATGGATGGCGCAACTCTAAATGACTTTTCTTCTTTTAAAGAAATATGTCTTCATCTGATGCAGCATCTGTCTGGTCGGCCTATTTTTCTATCCGCCATGCCTCAGGTAGACTACATTCCTCTTGTCTGTCTTCCTCACGCAAACTCTCATATAACCCTGACACCCTGGTTCCATTAGGCTGGGCTGTGGCAGAGAGGAAGTGTTCTCCTCTCATCCCTCAGATCTGATTAAAGCTTCCCACTCTCCTTCATTCTCCCCCTGTCATCACTCTGTCTCTCCATCCTGACTTTCCCAGACCCCCCTGTGGGAAACGAGAGGAGAACGAGACACATTATTAACCACCCACCTTCTCTTTAGTCTCAGCTCCTTGTGTGAGGGAGCCGCTAAGGTGTCGGAGCGCCTGCAGGAGGCCGCCTTTAATTGACATTATGTAGAGCCGTTTGTATTAAGGAACAGCGGGACTTATTGAGTTGTTAAGATTTGAGCCACTAGGCGTCTTACGCTAATGATTTCAAGGTGAATTTAAACATGTGCTGTTTTGTTGCAGTGAGAAGTTCATGGTGAAGCTCAACAAAAATGGAGGCCCAAAGAACCCGGAGAAAATCGACCGGCTCTGCGCACTGTTTACGGTAAAAAAAAATTTTTTTAAAGACTAAAAAAAAAAAAAAAAAAAAAAAACTGAGACCAGGATTTCCATTTTTCATCCATCTGTTTTTGTTTTGTTTTGGATGAAATGTGCATTTAAAAATGTGAATTTAAAAAAAAAATCCTAAATGGAGGTGCTAAAATTTTTTTAAACCTTTTAAAAATTGCAGGTTTTGCCAAATGGCTGAGGTTCTCAAAAAAGAACAAAACTATTATGGAAAATAACTTTTTGGAAATACAAGTCAAAAATTCAAACATTTCTATGTACAACTGTCCCTGACATTTTGTGCGCATGACAAATAAACTTAAAACTTGAAATTCATTTGCATTTGCATTCATATTTGCATAATCGGTGTTGTCTAGATGCCCCCAAAAAATTAAATATAAGGTAAACGTAATAACATAAAATATTAAATAAATAAAAAGCTTGCTAGAACAGTATATAATTGCTTATTGAATAATACTATTTTGTATTGTTTACCTTCATAATAAACTACAGGTTTAAGGATTAATAATTCAATGTAGCAAAGTAATTATGCGCATAATGTGACACTTATAATATACTCTTGAGTTGCAGTTTCTTAGATAGCTCCTAACTGTGTGTATTTGGCTGTAACAGTTTTTACACCTTGTTATTTTACACACTATTTCAGAATAATCAACATGCGGGAACTTTTGTTTCATATTTCTTTTCAAAAATGTGCTTTAGTTTTCTTCGAAACATCTGGACGGAAACCTGCCTCATACTAATCACTATGGCTATGCTACAGAACATTAAGCACACATTTATATCCAGTAGTCATTAGTAAATTAACACTTTCATTTACATCAGACTTAATACACACCGAGTGTAGAGATCACATTAAATAACACTTTAATTTGGCTGTAAATTGAACAGTGGTGATTATGCTGGGCAGCTTTAGCGCAAGGGATACAATCATGTCCTGTAAAATTGACATTCATTGCTCGACAATATGCCTCATATCTCTCTCTCTCTCTCTCTCTCTCTCTCTCCCTCCCTCTCTCTCCCTCCCCCCCTCTGTATCTCCACAGGACCTGAGCAATAAGGATATGAAACGAGACCTGTACATTGTAGCTCAGGTCATCAGGACTGGTAAGTCAGGCTATAAAGTTCCCAGTTGAATTTTACCTCTATAAAGCAGAGCTAAAATCTCTGCCCCCTCTCCCTCATCTTGACTTCCTTTGCTTTGAGCCGAATGTGCTCCATTTGTTTTATTTTCTTATTTTTTTTTAACTTCACCTGCTAAGGAATTCACATTACAAGTGCTGTTATGTAACTGCAGCATTGTGCATTTGGGCTCAGTAAGGAAAGAGTACAATCAGTAGAATGCAGCCATTTGCACAGTATGTGTATTGCCATGTTTCACCTTATCGGGAGATTTCAACTATTATGTTACTTTCCCCCGGCTATTTTACACGAATCAGTAAAAATGAAAAGGATTCATGTTCTTTATTCTCTGGATAAAGTACAATGTTAAAGTAATCCTTCCCACATCAGGATTCTGTGAGGAGAATGTGCTATGAAAAGTCATCCTAATATGCTAATGTACCGTGCTAAAATGTTAAAGATTTTTTAACACCCTGTTTTTCCTTATGTTTATCTGTTTTAGCTTTATGAATAGTACTTATTACATAACATGCCTTGCTATTATTTTTTTATTATAGTTACTGTTATTATTACTACTACTACTACTACTACTATTATTATTATTATTATTATTATTATTACTTCTACTCATTGGAGCATGGAGGCTTAGTGGTTAGCACGTTAGCCGCTTCCCTGTGTGTGCAGAGTTTACATGTTCTCCCTGTGCTGCGGGGGTTTCCTCTGGGTACTCCGGTTTCCTCCCCAGTCCAAAGACATGCTAGGCAGGCTGACTGGCATGTCCAAAGTGTCTGTAGTGTTTGAATGAGTGTGTGAATGTGTATTTCTGGTTGTGACCTGCGATGGATTGGCACCCCGTGCAGGGTGTACCCCGCCTTGTACCCCATGCTCCCTGGGATAGGCTCCAGGTTCCCCACGACCCTGAAGGATAAGCGGTATAGAAGATGGATGGATGGATTATTACTTATTTATTTCTCTCATTTCTGTGGCATTTTCTTTTTTTTTTTCTTTTCTTTTCTTTTCATTCTTTCTTAGTGCACTCTACAGCATAGACGTGTGACATTTCAGAACGCTCGGCTCAATGAAAAGAATAATGAGGAGACCCTTAGGAGGCATTCTTTCACTGTTTAGTTGTCATTCTGTCGTTTTTTTCAGCTCTGTGTGAGCTTTGCCTATTATAGAGATTTGATGGCATCACTAAATGTAAATCAGTTATGTCATGAATGCTCTCGGTAATATATGGGTGATTGGCATTTATCAACATACAAACGTGACTAGGAAGAAATCCGACGTAACCAAAAGTTTTGTAAATCTTTTTGATTTAGCCTGTGAAAACATTTACACACAACCTTACTAGAAGACTGGTCACTGGAGCTCAGTGGGTAGGTGGGAGTAAAGGCACAAAAGTGTAGGTTTTTGTGAAACGCTGAATAACCTTGGTAAAAGTTTATTAATGGGATTAAATTACATCTTGAATCTTTCAGAAAAGGTGCTAACTCTAGTGCAAGTTTCTGTTTCAATTATGTTAATGTTAGTTAGCGCTCAAATGTTAGCGAAGTTAAAAGGAGGGCTACAGGTTTGGTAATGTAACTTACGTTTACACTGTTAAATTGAACAGTGTGTGCTATTTGATATATTTAGTCATTTCCATAATTATGTTTAATATTTAACCGAAAATCTGTCGTTTTGTGTATTTTGGACTTCCACACGTTTGCTTGCCAAACCTCTATTATGAATGTTTACTTCTGCCAAAGTACAGACTTATTATGTCTAGCCAGAGTTTTTACACTGTTGGTTTGCAGAGTAGCTTCTATTGACTTGAATTCATTAGCCTGCAATCAGGTGTGTTCGATCATAGAACGCTCCAGACAGTGACAGCTCAAATATGCAGTTCATTGCTTCTGATTTATGTTCCTGTTCCTGAACATTATTCCCTCACTCCATACCACAGTGACACTGCTGTAACAATATCATCCATTTGTGGATCATCCATGTGTGGATATTGACATGGTAATGTAGTGCTTTCTCTACATAGGGCGAATGCTGCTGAATGACTCGAAGAAGGGCCCTCCACATGTGCACTACCGACGCCCATACGGATGCGCTGTGCTGGCTATGAGCGATGTGCTGCACACCATATCAGAGCTAAAGGAGGAGAAAGACTTTGTGCTCAAAGTTTACACGTGAGTGTCTGGCACGTGTGTATGTGTGTTTTTAAAATGCATGGTTGATGCTAGAGAGGACCCATTAGTGATTGATGATGTACTTTATGTGCAGAGTGGAAATGTGCTACTGCTGATGCATTCCTCTGTCTCGGTACTGTCGTTTTTTTTAAGGCAACAAAACAAAAGTTCTTTTGTTTTTTGTTTTTTTTTTAAACCCTTTTTCAGATTTTTGACTAAACTGCATCCATGTCTTCTTATAAATGGTCACAATAAAAATATAAAATACCTACAGACAGATTTTTGTCCACTTGTGACCACCGACTTATCAGATGAGCTCCGCCCACTCGGCACAATTATGCCATGTCATATATTTCTGAAACTCTTGTTTGCTGATATGCAGTGTCAGTTTATGTGTCCTGATATATACAGTACATGTCAGTTTCCCTTTATAAGTCTTATAAACCAAAATAATTAGAAGACTAACACGTTAAAACCACACTTTTTTTTTTTCCAAAATCTGTTTTTTTATATTCAGAACCAAAATCTCTCTTTCTAGATGATCTATATTCATTACATTTAACATATTCGTTCTTATTCCTAATTAGACGAATATTGCAACGGAATTTCCCAAAATTAGCATTTTTGTTAGATTTTATATCATTTTTATGTTAGATTTTATTTATAACAATGCGTTTTTTTGATTGAACAACTTTTCTGTTAAAGTCTTTCTCCTGAGAGCATCTTCACAGTGAAATAACTATTTCAATTTCAGTAATATCAAGAGAAGAGCTTTTTGTTTGTTTGTTTTACTGTATGAGAAGTATGCAAAGTTGTATTCGTAAGCCTCACTGGCATTAATAAATGCACATTTTTAAAAAGCCTCAGTGAGAAAAATACCTGTAAAAATGGTGCATCAGCAATCAACTACCAAAGATAAACTGTGATGTGTACTGTTTTTAAAAGATTGGTCATGTTGTAGTGTCTTGCCTGAAGTTCTTTTGCACAATGGGCGTATTTTGTCGTGGTTTGTTAAGCATTAATGCCAGAATCTGATGTCAAAATAGGCTTAATTAAAAAGTGCAACAGCGATTCCTGTAGCGATTCTAATCGATTTCGAATGTGCTTAGTGGTAAAATGTGGCATTGCACAAATGAAGACCAGCTAGTGGTTAAACCATGCTAATGTTCTCAGTCAAGGTGGGCTTGATTGAGGGTTTTTCTTTCAAGGTAAAGATCCAACCCACTGGACATCAAAACACAACTGGTTGATTCCACTGCCGCTAATTATTTTGGTGGATAATTGGACATATAAGGTCTTCTCCGTAGTTCGTCTGACATTCTAACCAGTTGCTTGAGTTTATCTAGTTAGAAACATTGAGGACAAAATTTGATCATTTGTCTTTTGGATTTTAAAAAATTTGTTACCAACCAAACAACCAGTGATTATGGTTGTGACTCTTGCAAATGATACTTCCAGAGATTGCAAACCTTATAATGCTATGGAATGAAAATGAAACACAAATCTTTAGTTCCGCTTCGAAGGTGTATGGTTTCCCACCTGATATTCATAGTGTGTTTGCTCTTGAGAAAAGAAAAAAATGTTTGACAAAACACAATGGAGCAGAACACAATGGATATACTTTGTAGAAGTTTGCATCTCAATCCCAATGTTTCTAAAATTCCACCTACATAATAGATGTTTCACATCCAGCTCCTTCTATCATAGACTTTCATTAGGTTTGTGTGCACCGATGCCAGCTTGGTTGTTGTCTGGGGAACAAGCAGAACTGAGAACGGGGAGAACCATACGACACACAGGAAATC
Source organism: Ictalurus punctatus (assembly GCF_001660625.3). Taxonomy (NCBI): domain Eukaryota; kingdom Metazoa; phylum Chordata; class Actinopteri; order Siluriformes; family Ictaluridae; genus Ictalurus; species Ictalurus punctatus. The sequence continues at coordinate 5,745,722 of NC_030436.2, forward strand.
TTGTGATAGACTAGCAATCACTTTGACAGGTAATCATGTGGTATCAAAGCTCTGAGCTCATGTTTCTGCAAGTGTGAAAAACAGATTATTTTTTTTCTTTCTTTTTAGCACCTGGGAGCATTTGACCGAATATAGCATTGAACCTCCAGCAACACACGTGGGCCATATGGAAAAAAAAACAACGGAGAAAAATGGTTTAGATCATCCAGTGTTTGAAGATATATATATATATATTTTTTTAAAACATCTATTAGGATTTGTTTAATCTAATCTGATGGACTCAAGATGCAACTTAACCACAGAGGTGGAGTCATTTCCTGGTGCATAAGTTGGGAAAAAAAAATTAAAAAATCACAGCTAATGTTTAGAACTCTGGTGGTCACATCTCGTTAGCCTCTCTGATTGAATTAGCTTGGTGTAATGGGTTAAGTCATTTCCAGACGCCATCCTGAACACGACGTGTCAGACGTGATCATTTTCAGAAATAGCACCCTCGAACTTTCCAATCAGTGATGCCCCTTCAACCCTTTCATACCCTTCATGTGCATTATCACTGCTGTAGTGGCATAATTAGGTCTGAAGACCCGAAGTGTCAAGCTCATTAGGCTGTTTTGGAAGCCTGCGATTGCGAGCTGGAGGCTGTCTGGCAGTTGTTTCACAATCTGGCATGCAAGTTAGCTGCAGAAATGGTCCCTCCCCTTAGTGTGCACTTAGCTGCAGGAATGATGAAGAGAGTCGCAATGAGAGATGTAGAAACATGGTAGAGCTTAGTAGATGGCATTATGAAAAGGATTTTGTGCGTAATATTTATAGTGGATGCATAATACTTTAACAGCTATGCCTGTAATTAAAAAGGCGGACTATATTCCTGTGCATGGTGCATGAAATCTGAGCATTCATTGATTGCATCATTGCACTCTGGACTGTACTGTATGCGCACGTATGTATGCGTGAAAGAGACTAAGAGGGAGGGTGAGTGAGCCGGTTAGAGATATGAGTGTATAAGTTATGCAGGGACACCTAGTGGAGTAAGGGAGTACAGAGCTTGATGCTTGATCAGTCAAGTACCTTTAAACTACATTTTCCATTCCATTGCATAAACCTTTAAGCCTGTTTCCAAAGAGCCCAGTGTTTGACGTGCAGTTGGGTAGGGCTGGACCATCTGGTCACAACTATCATATTGCAATTAAATTATTATTATAATGTACATACATTGTAAAATATTATTTAAAAAAAAAAGCTCAAGAGCACATCATAGATAGATAGAAACTGCAGGGAAATTGCAGCATTACAGTAATGGTAAAAAGACAAACATTCACATATAGCCATAAATACAGTAAGACAGCACAGTGCAAAGCACACAAGATGTGATCAATAGAATTGTTTATATTATTATTATTGTTGTTGTTGTTGTTATTCTTAATAGTTTTAAAAATCTAAGGCGATCCATGGAGTTTGGCAAAAAAAAAAAAAAGATAAAAAATGTTTGTTGTTATTTTCTGTTTTATTTTATGTAGAAAGTTAGTAAAGATCGAAACAAATAGTTTAGAGAGATACAGATGTACATGTAGGTTCATGTTAATTTATAGTTAAGCTTTCAAATGATTTGGAGGTAATTTATATCTTATATTTTCCTAAAACATAAAAAAATGCTTAAACTGACTGTCCATAAGTGTGGACACTGTGCAAGAAAGGGTTAATACTGCTCCTCGCTTGAGCCGATATCACGCGAGACAAATGCATGTAAGTTCATGGTTGGAATCGCTTGTGACTGCTCTGTTGCCAATTAATTCAGAAAGCTTCCCTTCTTGCACTAGCATTAGAGCATTCTGTGCATGTGTTTTGTGGGCACCAACCAGATGCTATACTACTACATATTTTCTTTACCTGGCCTCCATTGACCTAAATGGTGTTTCTACCTAATTTAGCATAGAAATGTCAAAGATCGCAACCTTGTCTGTATTTCTCACAGTTACAGTGCCTCTACCATGTCCCAGTAAGTGTGTAAAGACACACTGACCCAGTTTCTGTAAGTGACAGGCCCTTTCCACCTCTGATGCTCGTCTAATGGTCACAGTGACAACTTGCCAGATGGACTCAGTTTGATATCCAGCAAAGCCCTTGACCTGGCACTAACACCACTATCACATGCCATTCAGCATGATAATCCCTTGGCAGCCAAGCTACCACGCTTGACGTGACACTTCATTAGCCGTTAGACTTCACATTCTGCTTATTACGTGTATGGCAATTGTTAGCTATATAAACAGTACTTATGAAAGCTGAGCAGAGGGCTATTGTAGCTCAGTTCACTCTTTACAACTGTAGTGAGTAGAAAAACATCTCTGAATTCACAACACATCAAATCATGAGGCAGATGAGCTACAACAGCAGGAGACCACATTGGATTCCACTCCTGTCTGCCAAGAACAGGTTTCTGAGACTACAGAGGGCACAGACCCACCCAAACTGGACAGTTGATGATTGGGAAAATGCCACCACATCTGATGAATCTCCATTTCTGCAGATGGTAGAGTCAGAATTTGGCACCAGCAGCATGAATCTGTTGACCTGCTTTGTGTCAATAGTTCTAACTGGTGGTGGTGGTGTAATGGTGTGGGGAATGTATTCTTACAACACACTGGGTCAATTGAGCATCAATTTGTGTATTGTCGCTGATTTTATATATTTTTTTTTCCAGAAATATTGAGAAGTCCCCTGTAAGTTTTATGTTAGAAGAAAATGATTTTAGTACCATTCTGCTTTTACTAAGATTTTAAATGCACAATTTTGACCAGAACGGAACAAAAGGCTTCGGTAGAGAGTTTCCTTTCTCTGCATTTCAATAGTGACAAAGTGCTTCACGACTTGGTTTTCGGTGTAAAGTGCGGTGGATTGCCTCCTAGTGCCAAAAGTTAATGATAGCTTTATTATCTTAGCTTGCACTCCTGCCTCTCTACACAAGAACTGAACTTGCTTCTGCTAAGTGCTTGCATTGCACAAGTTACATTATAGTCTCAATGTCAGTGGGCTTAATTGATGGTACTCTTCTCTTTCCATCTGAATACATTTGAGTGAAATATAATGTATAAAACACGTATTGTTCTGCGATTCAGGTTTGAAAGTTTAGAAGAGCTTGAGACTACTATTCAGTTTAGACAAGAACATAAGACACAGATTGTCTTAAAGGAGCGGTCTGGAATTTTTAGAGCTCTCTGCTGACTGTTTTATGATTACACTTCAAACACTCACAAGCCTTCTTCTCTCTCCAAATGATCTCATCCGTTTAGTTGAAACCATGCAGTTGACTGTGAGGAAAAGAGACAGAGCAAAACTTATTTAGCTGTTTCACTGGGAGCGAAGCTCTTTTCCGGATCAGAAAAATGTAATGCTGAAATGGAAAATATGATCACTTGATACATAGAATGGTGATATTATAAATCACAGTTTACTAAGGTATACCTTACACCTAAATATCTAGAAACCAAAAATTTCAAACAGCACCTTTATTGTTTGATTTACCAAGCTTACAAAGAGCTTTTTTTTTTTTATTGTCAGTATCGGTTTTGTATAAGATATCAGTTTATCCTTATAGATCTGATATCAGCACAATATTAAAAAACGAAATAATTGAATCAGTGTATCTATTATACAACTGGAACATATCCAAAAGCATTCATTATTCCTGGCTCATGTTCCAAAATCTATGACCCAGACTTCATTTTGGCTAACAGCCTTAGACTATTGGACATTATTTTTCAGCTCTTTATTATAAGAGACAGCCTATTTGCAATATTCATTCTCCATTTGAAGGATCAGGTGCTTACATCTCTAGGCTCCAAGGTTGAGTATTCTGTCTATTAGAATACTAAAACTCACTCTATCCACTGTCTACACGGCTATTTTTCTCCTCATAATTGATTTATTCTTTCTTCCTTTTTTGTATTCTGCAGATGTAACAATGAGAACGAGTGGTACCAGATTCATGAGAACATCATCCGCAAGTCCAGCACCAAATACACTGCACCCAGCACCAACTATGGTATGTTCTCCATAGTGTATGGAGAGATATGAAATGTCAAATTGTGATTATAATAATCATAGTGTTATGTTTAATCACCTGATTAGTCTCCCAGTTTAGTGTCTCTATGTTTATTCTCTCATTCCCGTTCAGACCCAGAAGCATTACTGGGAGTCATACAGCTCAGTAAAAATGAGTGTTTTCCTGTATTTAACACCCCAAATTCAAAACTGATGAACTGATGAGTTGAATCAGGTGTGTTAAATGAGGTGGGCTGCTAAAATCGGCAGCATTGCGGGATTATAGGACTGGAATCTGATATCCTTATGTTAGGGCTCTGACAATCCAAGCCAACGGTCATGTGTTGATGGCTGAACATCGTCCGCAAATGGCATACTATGCACTATTTTCAGATTCACAGATTCAAGCATTCAACCGTGCTGTGCAAATTGCTGTGGTATAAAAAGTCTAAAAGGAAAGAAACACTTTGAGACATGCTGTTATACGAAAATAATTAAGTTTGAGGTGGTAACAGTAACTCCATTTGATGTCAGGCCGCATTACACCATGCCTTTTTTGATTCGTTTCCTTTAAAGACCTCGTGAAGTGCCTTGAAACATGCAGCATTATTTGATGTATTGGCGTAATTTCCACTGAAACGGGAAGTGAGGGCGGGTCATATCGAGTGGCTCGTCCTGCTTTTTAAATAGCCAATAGCTTTTAGCTTACCTCACAGCCAGGAAACTTACAACTGTTAGGGGCGGGACACTTCAGATTCTACAGAACATCTGATTTGTCAGAAAATCTGACGAGAAGCCAACGTGAAGAATGATATCATCGGTGGTATAGAGAGATTGTACATTTTGGATGCCTATATCTTCTAAACGTGAATTTCGTCATTGTTTTAGAGTATACTAGCTTAACCTTAAGGCTAATATATTCATTCTAAAAGCCACAAAACTTCTGTTTTAATTTCATCAGGATTTTAAAAGCACACCCCATAGAGTTTTATTCCGTACTTAACAGTAGACGTCTGTCCACAGAATATGAGATGTATTTTGAAATCAGACACTCTTAGAGACTGGAAGACGAATCCTGATTTTCCTCTTACAAATTAACCTTTCGCTACAGACAGTTATCTAAACCATGAACATTTACTCCTGTACTCTGCCTAAAATGGCAAGTGTGTATGGGAGTAGAGGTTTTAGAAGTGTTTCAGAGATCTAGAGAATGGCATTGACCATATTTCACTAGTATGTCATCATCCTCAACCACAACCTCTCGAAGAATGTAAAATGGTTCAAAGCTGAAAAAGGTGCTTTGATGACTGTGTTTCTCTTCCTTGGGTAGTGATTCAAGAGAGTAAAGTGTTCAGAATCAAAAGTGACAAAATATTTTATCACCTCCTTAAATATATACCTGAGGTGCTGTCATTTTACAGAAATGTAGCTCTGTGATTTCCTCTGAAATATCTAATACTACTATGATAATACTCTGAAGATGTAGTGACAAGTAATAATAATAATAATAATAATAATAATAATAATAATAATAATAAAAACACAGGCTAAAGCAAGTGCAACAAAGCTTTCCAAGATACCATGACGCTCTGGAGCTCACAGTGAGTTCATTTCACATACTTACAATCAAAGTTAATGGTACTGGCTAGCTAGCTAACTAGAAAAGCATTTAGCAGCCAAAACAAAGAGTGTGACAAATAACACCTGAAACCTCATACAAACTAGACCTTGCATAAGGCTCAAATTGCAGTTTAAAAGAGAAATAGTGGAAATAGTCGACTATAAAGTTGTTAAAAAGGTCAAAACTGTAGAGGAAGTGTAAGTTTGATAACTAATAGACAAATGCCTTTATAGCTAAAGTTCCTTTGTTTAAATGAGCATGCTTGTGTCAGAAGAAGTAAATGGTTTAGAGTTCATTAATCCCACTGATATGTCATTAGATTTCCCTAATGAAAAGACTGCTGCCGTACAGAATAATCGACTTCATATAAAAGCATATAATTAAACTATTTCATTTTATGAGGTTGAGTACAGCTTCTATAATGTTTATGAAATTGGCAATTGCACAAGTCCCGTTTAATTTGTACTTAAACATCAAAGCACTTAAACTCCCTTTTCAGCCTAGCACACTTGTTTCATACATAAATGTGCAATGTTTTTCATGCAGGACTCAGTCTGAAATCCATGCGGACTATTTAAACTAGTAGGGAAAATGAATTTGCTACTCAGAAAACAAAAAATTAGATATGTATTCTGGTGTTTTGCCAAAATCGAACATTCAGCAGAACTTGTAGTCGATTACTCACTGAAATAATGGATCAGATAGAAAAACTTAGGTTTGTCAAATGGCTAGCCTAATGTACATCAGCAAGCAGTCCTAGCTAGTAGAGGTGTAAAAATACACAAAATTCAAATTCGATACAATATGATATGGTGGTGCATAATATAATAAAAGTACGTTAAGTACTGCGGTACATGCGGTGCTCTCCCCGCTGTGACCTGGGTTCGACTTCCGGTCAGGGAACCAACCCCAGCCATATTGGAGGGTTGCACGAGCCAGTGCACTCTCAGTGCCCATCCCAAGCCCAGAAAATGGGAAAATTGGTTGCGTCAGGAAAGGCACCGTAAAACTTGTGCCAGAATCAAATATGTGGACAGGAAGCACAGGACAAGCCAAAAGAGGTTAAAAAGGAATTGACAGTGTTTTTGTGTGATTCGTTTAGACCCTTAGCAGCATAAAATGAAATAAAAACTGTGCATTAGAATTTAACAAAATTAAACATTGCTAAGTGTTGACTAGTGTGACTCTTAGCCATCCTGCTTACTGCTGAGCGAAGCCACTGCTGCTTTTCCCAAGCTAATATCTCAGTAAGCTAGTATGCTAGTATATACTCATACTGAAAAAACCCTGATTTGAGAAAAAGAGAAAGCTTTTTTTTTTTTTTTTTAGAGGAGGGAGTGTGGGCTTGATTAAGTTGAAGTATTTTATTATACTTTATACAGTCTGTTGAGTGTATTGTTTATTAAGAAGATATTTCAAACTGAGAGCCTAGCTAGCGAGCATAATGATTGAGCTATTTTAACTAAAGACTACACACAAGTCACTAAAACATTTATACAGCACGTCCACATAAAATTTATTACTCAAACACTTAAAGTGGGTAAAGCTACAGATGACCATCGCAATTTTATTATATTTACAGTTTCCATTACATCCACAAGACAAGCATTCATTTTACACTGAGGAGAAGAAGCACCAGTCTGACAGCTAGGTGGCTTGACATTTCTGTGTATAAATACACAGCTTTGACATAATCTACATCTAATGGTACATCCACTTTTACACCTCAAACAGGCGTAGGAGTTGATTGGCAATATTTAGTCGTCTTTGGAATGTCCATTCAGGTTATTAACCTCACATTACACATGTTTTGTTTGAAAAATGATCTCATTGTTATATTGTTTCTGACTTTATTGCCAGATAATTCAGTCAACTTGCAACAGAACGTCCAGTTCAACTTTAGCCATGCTAGATTTTCTGTTTGAGCTATCCCTTAAAGGCAAGCAGTTTCTCTTCGTTAAATGTTTAATAGGATTCTCCAGATTGCCGTATATCTGTTCACTACCGCACTATCTTGCTTTAAAATAAATAAATAAATGTGCCAAATTTGCCACAAAAATATCCTCTCATTAAAAAAGCTAAACCCGATGAATACGAATGAGTGCAAAATTACCAATACGCTCAGCTGGGGATCACTCGTTTCCAAAAGTGCATATTTTCTAATTATTCAGTGCTCTCATATAGCTGGTCCTAAGGCCCTGTGGAGTGAAACCAAACTCTGTGTCTCAGCACAATGTGTTATTGAGCAACCACTAACTCATCATTCTCTGGGAACTATGCGAAATGTGTAAAAGTTTTACAGCTGTGCAGTTTGATTACCCTAAGCTTTTGGTGTTTTTAAAGACTGAAAGCAGCCCTCAGTTGGATGATGGACTGAAGCTAGGGTTTGTAAATGAATCATGCCCTCTTCAGCTCCCTTTGGAGATTTAGCTCCAGTCTCATTTTCACGTTTGGTGTGTTTGACAGATACATTGTGTTTTAATCTAACACCCTGAATATTTAGCACTCAGTAGTTGGCACACTAGCATGTAGTTATTCTGAATATTCTGTGGCTCATGACCAGCAGTGACATTTCACTAAAACCTAGCTTATACACCTACAGTGACGTGGAAACTTATAACATAACGAATGTACAAATTTATACAAATTAACTGTCCACTAATATAAGTTGACAGTTCCTGTGTAGATAATATGTAGTGAATCCATATGATTTTGGTGGGTAACACGAATATTGCACATGAAGGGGGGGAAAGACACTTAACGTGTCAAAATCCTGGGAGATGGATGTACAAGCAGACAGTCTTTAATGATAAAACAACTAAAAAAAACAAACAAAAAAAAACAACAACCAAAGACAGAAAAAGAACCAAAAACTTAAAGTAATAGACTAGGGCAAGACAAAGGAAGAGAAATTTAACATGAAAACAAAAATTACTCTATTCTACAATGGTGCATACACATCAACATAACAGTAACCAGTAATACAACAACAATGCTTGGCAACTAATTAAGGGACCACAAAACAGGTGTCCACAAACACAGGAAATGGGCCAAGACAACAAAGGAAGAAATTCCAAAATTGTGAGTGGGGGGTGCCCTCTGGTGGTCTGGGGGAATTGTTCATTTGTGAACTTGACATACCGCCCCCATAAAGATGTGGCTCCTGAAGTGGCCAAACTTATGAGGGCCCGAACACCTGGGCAGAGCGACATCCCCACCAGTGCCAGAGAGGGGAGCTATGACCATGGCAAGGCCAGAAAGGGGAGCGACGACCACAGTGAGGCCAGAGGGGGGAGAGACGAACACGGCAAGGCCAGAGGGGGGGACCAATGACCGTGGCTAGGCCAGAGGGGGGGCAACGACCACGGAAAAGCAAGGAGGTGGAGCGATGTCCCTAGCCAAGCAGAGAAGTGGAGGGAGAAGGATTAGGGGCTGATGTCATCAGCTGGGTAGGGAGGCTGAGCAACTTTCTCTGTAGGGCATGAAGGGAGGGTGACTGAGACCCCCAATCTGGGCTTGTCCCCCTTCCCCAACCATTTTTCAAAGAAATACATTGCAGTGATGTTATTAAATTTGCTCGCCAGTAAGCATACCACATAATGCTTGGTAACTGAGGATGGAGGACACAGAGCTTAAATAGGGTAACTAATTAGGGGAACACAAAAGAGGTGTGCACAAACACAGGAAGTGGGGCTGACAACAAAGGATGAAATAAAAAAAATGTGAGGGAGGGTGCCCTCTGGTGGTCTTGGGGGAATTCTCCATGATTTCTCCCTGATGAACCTGTTGCCAAGTTTCATTTATCATAAAATAATATTGAAATAGCCCATAGTACCTACTACTCAACATTTTCACAATATGTAGTGACCACCTGTGTTCTGCACTGTAAAGTGCACTCATAAAAAGTGGTACCATATACCTGCAGATGCCTCCTACTTCCTTGTTTTCCCTTAGGCTAGTTTGCAACAAAGAAATTGCTGTGCGATTTTAGAACAGTCTCTTGAGCAGCTGAAATGTTTTGAAGCATCTGAACTGCCATGCTCTTATGTGTGATCACTGTTCCTGTTTCTTCTTCTGCTGAAGCCTCTCATCTCAGTATGCTCTTTGGATCTATGATATCAGACTTCCACAGCACCATAGAAACTGTGGTTAACCTCTTCCATCTATTTCTCTCTTTCTCTGTACTCGAGCAGGTCTGATCATCTCTCTGCAGCTGCTCAGGGGAGAGACGGAACAGATCCGTAGGGAGAATCCTATGATCTTCAACCGCGGCGTTGCCATCACACGTAAACTCGGCTTTCCTGATGTCATCATGCCAGGTGAGACCTCTGATTGGTGTGTCTGATAGGCTGAGATTTTAAGCCTAAGAGGTCTGTGCATACTTTTGGGCTTTTTTAATACCGAAGTTTAACATTAAAAAAAAAAAAAAACTATTTCATATAGATATGTGACTATTTCTTTGTGACTCTTCTGGTGCAACAGAAACACATTCACCCTATCATCAGGACATTGTGATTAATCCCAACATTTCCATAGCCATCTGTGGCTGAGAGTCCGATAGAAACTTGGTCATGCTCTCAGGGAGGGAAGGATGGCATACCCTCTCTGCCCTATCAAACACAGAGACACTAGCCAATCATATGCGTCTTTGATCATGTGTATGCAGAAGTGGGCGGATAGCTCTTTCCTCTGAGTGTGTTATACTGCCCCATGATGCAGCAGTTTGAAAATATGTTGTTGGCTGGCTCCACATGTCTTGGAGGGAGTACAGGCTAGCCTTAACCCTCCCTGGATTGGAAGCTGGTGTGTGATAGGGCAATTTCTGAGAATTACATGAAAGTGGTGCCTAATTAAAGACTACAATGCATAAGACAGAGTGTTCAACTTTTATGCAGTTTCACTTGACCTTATTGTATTCCTAATATTATTATTTATGATTACTTAAAGATAAAATGATAGTAAACAATGAATGCTAAATACAGTTGCTTGGTGCCACTCATTTTTAAGTTAAAAGTATAATCAGCAATTTTGGTGGAATTTAGCTGAAGAAGCTGAAACTCAAAATTCAAATAACTAAAGCCTTCCATGCTGTGTTCCCTCAAATGCCATGCCCCTGAATGCTAGTGCAAGAGGTGCATTGCAGGCAGATAGGGATATGTTCTTGACCTGATTGGTTGATGTTGGTGGTTTGTTAGTTTTTTCTCTATAAATTGCTGAGGCACAGAAGATATTGTGTTTTTTCCTTTGAGCAGTTATTTTATTACCAGCTATCACAATGTCAGGAGAACATCTCTGAATATGTTTACAAGACACATTCTGTCTTAAAAATTGCTGACCTCACCTTTTAAGTACATTTCGAACAATGCAGTGAAAATGAGTCCATTTTCAGCTGTTACATCTGTTGTCAGATTATGTAAATTAGAAATATGCTAATGAAACAGACCACAAATAATACAAGCTTATCACTGTCATTATAACAAAAACCACAGCATATAATAGGGGAAAAAAGTGTACTGTATTTAAGGGGAAATAGAAGAGAGGATGATTATTCTGGGATGTGCTCTCTATTCTAGACCCAGTGGTTAAATGAGATGGACCACATTAAAAAGTGCAATCTCTGTGACTCAGCAGCAAGCCCAGGGGGAAGGCACCTACGCTATTATTAAGTCTAACTTTATTTATACCAGTGTGTGTACTTCAGGATCTCTGACTCATGTCATTTGGAGTTGCAGCACACACACTCACACGCACATTACTTCCTTCCTGTGCTGATTGGTCCAAGGCACTCGTTTCCCAAATGTGGGGTCTGTTCCCTTCAAAAGGATGTGGATTGATGGGATATGTGTTTCTCTCAATCTATATTCCAGTCCGCGCCGTCAATTATGCATGCCCATCTACTCAAAATTCTCAATTTGAGCCAGCTAAAGAACTGGCTTTATATTCCTCATCTTTAGCATCTGAAATACGGCATTTATAATCACAGCCAAGGCTGTGTTTAACTGCAGCATTTTGAAATGTCAATAAGTCAGTAAGACCTGGAGAGTCCTTAGAGCCATGTGGTATTTATGTGTGCATTTCTAATAGGGGCTTGAAATGAATTGAACTGGAATGCCTAGAAGAACCCTATATATCATGGTAATTGTAAGATTTGTGTTTTGTGAGATTGAAAGTAGCAGAAATATACATTATATGGCCAAACGTCTGTGAACAACTGACCATCACACCCAGATGTTGGCCTTTACCCAGCACTGTTGCCACCACGATTGAAGCACACGATTGTCTAGAATGTCTAAGAATTCTCTAGCATTAAAAATTCTCTGTTACTGGAACTAAGAGGCCCAAACCTGTTCCAGCATGACAACGCCCCTGTGCACAAAGCGAGCTTCATAAAGACATGGTTTACCAAGTTTGGAGTGGAAGACACTAAACACCTCTGGGATGAATTGGGACACAGACTGTGTGCCAGGCCTCCTGCTCTGACATCAGTGCCTGACCTCACTAATTCTTTTGTGGCTGAATGGGCAAATCCCCACAATCACCCTCCAAAATCTAGTGGAAAGCCTTTCCAGAAGAGTGAGGGTTATTATAACTGCAAAGGTGGACTACATCTATAATGCACTGTTCAAAAAGCACATACTGGTGTGATTGTTCAGGTGTCCACATACTTTTGGCAGTATAGTGTTCCATGTGGTCCCAAGTTACGATTCTATTCTGACTGGGAGCAACTCATGGCAAACAATATTAAAATACACAGTAAGCCTGCCATTAGAGTGAAGCTTTTATAATCAGCCAATTAATTTGACATAATGGTCTTTCAGTATTTGTGTTTACATCGACTGACTCAAGGAAGATAGCAAATTGTAGTAATAAATGACGAAAACTAACGTTAAAAGCAGAAGAGCAATGCAGCAGTCTGAATAATTAGCCAGGATTAGGGCTGGATCGGTATGGAGAATAATTCGATATCAATGTTTTCAGCATAGCTTACTTTTACTAGTGTTGTAGCATACATGCCAATAGATATACAGATGTGTGGCACATTAAAGGAAAAAACAACATAAAGTTCCTTAGTAAGGTGTTGGGCTGCCAGAACAGCTTCAATACATCATACACTCTATCTCTATAGGTCTATGGAACTGTACTGGAGCAATGAACACCATTCTTTCAAAATATAATGCTATTGTTTCAAAAGATATTGTATATATGTTTTGATGATGGTGCTGGAGAATGCTGTCTAAACCTTGCTACGAAATCATCCATAGGTTTTCAATGGGGTTAGGATCTGGTGACTGTAAAAGCCATAGCATTTGATTTATATCATTTTCTTCCTCATCAAACCATTCAATTCATTCATCCTGTACGAGACCACACCCATCAAGGTTTGAAATGTATCACCAAAGGCAATCAGTCAAAAGAACATCGTATTGATTTGCACGGAACCCAAACCATATCAGCAAAATGCCCCAATGCAGCACATCAGAGCGGACATCTAGACTGTTGACAGAAGACACACTGTTGGAGTCAATAGGATTTTCAATGATTTTAACTATATATTGTTGAAAATATGTTGAATGTACATTTAAAATACACAATGGAATATAATCTGTTTTATCTGGAGAGATCAACATTTTAATTGTGCTAATATAAAAGTCTTACCATTTGTGTTTATAGTATATTTACAACCGAGTCTCCTAATCTTACATAGCTAGCTATTGTTTGCAGAGGAAATTTGCTAGCTAGCTTAGTCCAAGGTCTATCGAATTGGATTCACAATATATTTACGCCTGAGTGCTGCAAGTTAACGTAACATAGCTAGCTTATTGTTTGGAGAGAAAACCTGCTAGCTAGCTATCTTATTCCAAAATCAATCGATCTACGTTCACAATATATTTACAACTGAATCTCCAATACAAATGTGATCTACCATAGTTGGCTAGCTTAATTAACGATATACTGTGTAATACTGGACAATACATACACAATCCAACGTCTCGTACTGTATCTCATTGAAATAAAGCTTTTAACCCCCATGAAACACCACAACACTTAGATTGATGTTTTGTTGCAGGAAAACACTTACTGATTTACTGATCTTTATGGATCCCCCCCCCCCCCCCCCTTTTCTTAAATCATATTTGTGTGTTTTTCTCCTTTCACCCTGCCAATTCTACACTCTCGGCGCCCTTTAAGAAATGAAGATAGATGATTGTAAGTGTGACACACAAGCCTGAGTTTGTCTCTGCTGCTTGCTTGATCTTAAATTATTAACAGTAGTGCACTTTTCATATCTAATGTTTACGTGATGTCTTCTTAACTCTATTCTCATATCTAACCCTGACTCTGTTTGCTGTTAGAGTTTGAAAAAGTTGACTTTAATGATCTGGAAGCAGTTGATCAATTGAAACCAGCCTGGAGTTTTTCATGTCTGTTGAATAAATCGCATTGGGTTGACTATTTACTATTTCCAAACCAGAACTAATATAAAAGCAAATTGAGAGCATTTCAGAGGTGTTATATAATGAATAAAACAGAGTAGGGGATGCCATTAGAGGAAATCTACAATGGGAATGGAATTCCTGAAGTAGATTACTTTCCAATAACAGCACACCCTGAAGTATTTTAACCCTCTTTTACCAAAACAACTTGCCAATATTTTTTTTTATTTATTAAAGCAGGTCATACATTTTATCCACTTACGGTTACATTTAGTTGTGGAATGCCTGTGGAACCTCTGTGTCTGTGAAACACTGTAATCACTTACATCATGGCAGCTTTAAACAGTTGGCCCCTTAAAAGCCTAGCTAACCCCCCCCTTTGAAGATGACAAGATAAAAATGCAGCTTATCATGCTAATGAGAAACCACAAAGCCTGTCATCCTGAAGACTTCTTGAATCTTAATGTTACAGCTTTAAATCTGACTGTTATGAAGCACTGACACTGGATACTCCTTCTATAGTGTTAAATATTCTTGTGAACAATAACGAACAAAGACTGGGACTACGTAACATAAAGACAAACTAGACAAGCATGAAATGTACATGAACATGGCATGGAAATGACAACAAACAACTATGCTACTCACAGCTAGACCCTAGACAAAGAGTGCTATACAAACGTTACTTAAATACTAGTACTCATTGTGCATCAATATGATTCAGGTGCACATGATCATGATGCGTGACGTGAACATGTGGTGTACAGTGGCCCCAGGATTTGGAAGGTTACTTTAAAAATGTATTCCATTACAGTTACAAATTACTTCATAAAAAATGTAATCAGTAACGTAATCCAGGTATCATAATATGAAATAATGTAATCTGATTATTTTTGGATTATTTTAAGGTCACATATGTAAATAAAGGCAAGAGAAAAGCAGAATTATCTAAAATGCTTTTATTTAGAGCTTAAAAACAAGTTCAGTGTTTGGATTTGTTTTAATAAAATAAATTAATTTGTGAGTCACAATGGGCAAGACAGAACCAGAACTATAATCATGCAGACATATTGTGTTATGTCAAAAGAAGGGCTTCAGACAAAAAAAAATCTATTAAGGCGCCTTTGGCACCTATAAGGAAAAAAAAAAAAAAAACAGGTGCCAAATGGCATAGTGTGAACTCATGTTTAAAATTTTTAAAACACTTACTTTCAGTCATTCTGTCATGTGTATACCTCTGGCCTGCTTTTTCAGCGTCAGCATTTTCATGCAAGTTCACTTAACTGAACGTCTTTTTCAACTTGAGAACTATATTCAGTCACAAAGACTTGTTCTTTACACAGAATCTGAATCAGTGTCACTGACTATAATTATGTCAGCATCACTTGGCCACTGAGTGTAGTTTGGCCTACTCCTCTTGTTTTGCAGAAAGCCAGTGTTTGACACATGGTTCAGGATCAAACTGTTCAAGTGATGGGCCCTCTGTGCTGATCCTGATCAAGTCTTCCATGGTTGAATTGCGTACTTTTGATTTTATCCCGTATTGAGCTGAAAAGCCACACTGAGCAGCCACAATTGGTAGGACGAGCAATATCTCACTAGATGCATTCTGCTCAAGGCACATGCTGTGTCGTTGTCATATGTCTTGCAAACATCCAGTCAATTTTTCTTCATTAGTAATATCTGAGAGGTAAATTTGGTGAAAGGCAGCTCTTCACATGCAGTCATACAGGCTTGTCACACTGCTTGTGCTAAGGGTGTATTTTGTGGAACAGTCTGCGATTACATAGTCACGAGCATTTTTATGCTTTTTACTATCGCCATGTTTTCTCGCAGTCACTTTCTTGAAATGGTTCGTTCCAGTAATAAAATCCGTTATTTCTCTGCTGCTTTGCAACAAAAGTCACAAAACATTTTCTGTGTGTGATGATCATACCTGACACAGAAAGATGATCCTCTGTGTCTGTCATTTTTGATCTGTCTCATGCTGGCACAACTGGAGCCTGCTTTTTTATTAGCAGGTGTGCCATCGGCATTGGTGTTTGACAGGGTTGAGGATTGTTTTGAAAACGTCTGATTTTTTCATTTTGACATGTCTTTCTGACATGGAAAGCTGATCCTCGCTTTCCTGGTGCGTATTCTGGCGTTCGGGATGAATTTGAACTCAGTGAAATTGCCGACCCCCCCCCCCCCCCACACACACACACCCCCCCATGTGTCTCATTTTATTACATCAACACAACAAATGATGTGACAGGCTACTCTTCACAGAAAATGCAATTAGAAAGACATTACACTCAAATCTTTAAATCATAGCGTGTACATTTATATTGTCGCCAGTGGCGCTCTCAGCAAAGATATCATTGGGAAATGAATATTGTTGGTCAGAAATGCAAGTATTTCAGGTGCAGTCTGGAGCAAAAGTTTAATTTCTCTGCTTTTAAATGAAAAAAAAAAATTGTAATCCTGATAGTATTCCAATTTTCTTTTTCAAAAATGTACCTGTAATTTGATTTTGTTTTTTGAGGTAACTGTAATGGATTACAGTTACTAATTGTTTTGTATCCTGATTATTTAACACTATTACATGTATTCTGTTACACCCCAAGCCTGACAGTGGCTGATGGTTAGTCCTGCACCACTATCTGCGCTAACCTGATATTCCCCTCAAAGAAAACTTCACAATATCAACAATTACACTTATTCTTCAAGTCATTTATGTAGAGAGTCCACCATAGAACTCCCTGTGTAAGTTGCATTAGAACGGGCACGTTAATGTAAACTATTATTAGAGCTGCTGTTATAGAAAATGAATAGATTGTGGCATTCAAGTGATGATCGATTGGTATTAACAGCCCAAAGTGTGCCAAGAAAACCTTCCCCACAGCATTACACCACCTCCACCAGCCTGGCCTGTTGATACAAGGCAAGTTGGGTCCATGGATTCATGCTGTTGGCACCAAATTCTGATCATCTGTGTGCCTCAGCAGAAATCGTGATTCATCAGACCAGGCTATGTTTTTCCAGGTTTTTATCATTTAAAAACTGTACTTTGTGTTTACTCAGCTTGCCTTTGTTTTATCTTAGATTTTGTTTTAATTTCTGAAACGATTTAGTATGAGACGTATGCAAAATTGAAGAAAGCAAATACTTTTTCACACCACTGTGTGTGTGTGTGTGTGTGTGTGTGTGTGTGTGTGTGTGTGTATATATATATATATAGGACCAGGGTCCCTTCAATGGTGCATGTATGCCATATAGGTGGTAGGAGATGTATATTTGAAACTATTTGCACTGTTTTTCCTACATTACTGAGCTATTTTCCTGGGGAGAGAGTGAAATACATGGTCGAGCTGTCTGAGCAGAGAGCTTTGCATGGATTTGATAGACCGGAATAGCAAGGAGAGGGTCTAATACGGTACAAAAGCACTCGAAACGGAGCATGAACCCATCTCTCACACACACACACACACACACAGAGCCAGTCTGTGCTTCCAGATAACATTTTTATCGTGAGCTATTCTGTCAGTGAAGCAGAGAAACGGATGGAAGTCCCCCCCCACACACACACACTCTCACCACTTAGTGTTTTCCATCACTTCCATGTTTTCCCCTGTTTTTCCACCATGTTCTGGTCTAGACCCTTTTCCCATGTGCCCCTCCTGTGTGTTCGCAAGCAGCACAGCAGTGCTGTTTTCTTTCATGCTCATCAGAATGATCGTTTATTAGACAAGAACCAAACGTTTGTCAAGTCCGGACACCTGCAGACATTGCATGTGGGATTTGTTTGGTAGAAACACACCATGATTACAGCTTTGCATAGTAATTTCAAACAGCAAGTATTTTGGACTTGGAAGTGCAGTTGTGACTGACGTGTTCTCTGCAGACAAAACAACAGGTGTGAAAAAGCTATGGAGTTTCTTGTTTGCTGAATTCATACACGTTACTTTTTCAGATGTAGACGGCTCCTTCATTTTATGACGTAGGCTTTAACTGATAGAGAAATGCTAAAGCAGAACATGCCACTTGATATTCAGATAATGTAACTAGGGATATAGCTGAATATGAATTCATTATTCAGAATGAACTGATAAAGGTGATCTAAACAGATACAAATGCAGACAAAAATAGGGCGTGTACTATTCCTTTTTATTTATTTGAATCTGGTTGGGACTAGTGGTAGACAACAGAATTGGGATCTCAGGCGATTACAAAAAAAATTAAGCGAGTGCTAAGTTTTTACTTTCATGCAAGCTGAGATGTCAAATATCAAGCGATAAAGTGGAGTTTGTGGATATTTGTTAGAAATGATCACTTCATACAAACAATGAAGTCGGCCAGAGCCAGAATTCACATGCAATGCTGACTCTTGACCTACGTAGCCCTGCACGTGACATATGGGTAGAAAAACAACAACAATATATTGAAATGGCAATCATCGTTGTTACTGATCCAACCAGAAACCATCCTTCCATCTATCCATTTTCTAGGCCGCTTATCCCACACAGGGCCAAAGGGGAGCCTGGAGCGTATCCCAGGGAGCTCAAATCAGGGGACACCTTGGACAAGTTGCCAACCCATTGCAGGCCACAATCTCACACCCACATTCACACACTATGGACAATTTGGAAATGCCAATCAAACTACTACGCTTGTCTTTGGACTGGGGGAGGAAACCAGAGTACACACAGAAACCCCCAAAAGCACGTAGAGTACATGCAATCTCCACACACAAGGGGCAGGGGCAAGACCACTACACCACCGTGCCCCCCACCAGAAACCAGAAACTTGCAAATAATAGAGGAATATAGGGTACAGAACTAGAAACATGTGAAACAAAAGACTTTGAGAGGGAATGACACAAAATGCTTGCACAAAATTTAGCATTGCAGATTCATACAGAGCATAAAGAAAGCAAAAACTTTCAACATCTTAGTGGATTCTATACATCCTCCAGCTATTGATAATATTACGTATACTAAACGTGGGTAATGGAAGTACAGTATGTGATTTGTGACTTGAATTTTTGTGATGAGGAGTAATCTTCATTTTAGTTCATTTGGCCTTTTGTAGTAATCTATACTCATGTACAATTCATACTGTATAAACCCTCAAGAATAATATATTCATTTAATGAAGACAAGCAAAATGGAGAAAAAAAAAAAAAAAAAAAAAAGAGTAAAAGCAAATGTCCAGATATTCTAATCTTCCACTACTACTACTACTACAATTTGTTTGCTTTCTGTTTACATTACTGACATCTCAAAGACTTGTACCAAAATAACCGCCCCGCTTCTTGGCTCTTTTTTTTTTTTTTTTTTTTTTTTTTTTTTTTTTTTTTTTTTTTTTTTTTTTTTGCTAAAGGCGAAATCTAATTCTGAGTTCACATGATAACAGTGCTGGACCAAAACAAAACAAAATGCAAATTGCTCAGGGCATTCTTACAGCTAGGAAAACAGATTTTTTGGAAGAGATTAGCATGAGGTTAGCACGGCGCTCCCACACACTGAGAAGGAGTGAAGCGGAGGAGTAGTGTTGTGCTCTCTGGGAATAATTGGGCTGAGTTGTTGAAAGCAGTTTGTATGCTCTATGGTAGACTGGCATCAGTAATATTATATAATAGTTAGCCCTGACATTTTGTCTTATGCTAATGAAATACAGTATTTGGTAGAATTGTGTGGAGTCGGTCTATGAAGGAGAAACAAATCCCTGAGTTTCTGTGAAGATTAAAAGTGTGAACTACTGGACATGATGTGCTATGGGATATATAAAGTTGAATGGTGTGATGTTTGGTGATTATAATTTCTTTTCTTTTCTTTTTTTATACCAGACCAGCTAAATTTAAGTATAATTGATTGAGTAGAGTGTCCCTTTTTAATGTAAACAGAACATAGTAATTCTCTTTAATCACAAGTCTACCATAGGAGGATCTTTATCATATAATCTGACATGGAGAACACATGTTATTGGATAGAATTTGGCCAAGATTTTACTTGGATCTCATACAGTGTGACAAAAAGTAATCTTAAAAGACCTCTGAAATCGCATGGTGTAAAACAAGCTTTAAGCACAAATGTTCCGGTGCACTGGAACTGGATTTTGCGAATGAGACAGGCGTTAAAATGGCCAACTCCTTGATCAGTGCCATGACTATTGAACTAGGGAGCTGATTGAGACATACCGCTTGCTACTACATACGATACTACAGCTTGTCTTCGAGTTTAGATAAATGAGTGGCTAGAATATATTAATCTCTCTATATTAGTCTCTCTATAACACGCCGTGTCCTAAAGTAAGTTTATGTTGTCAGTGTTGACCAATCTGCTTTGCCCTTTGGGATTGAATGTTTGCTGTTCATACAGTAAAGTGAGTCATGTGCTTCACCTACTTTAATGCTATAACACACTTTTTAGTATTATATGCACTGATTATATGCTCACATGATCACATATTTTTGTTGGTGTTTTAGGTGATATCCGTAATGATTTGTACCTCACCTTGGAGAGAGGCGATTTTGAGAGAGGAGGGAAGAGCGTACAGAAGAACATCGAGGTCACAGTGTATGTGTTGTATGCCGACGGAGAGATTCTTAAGGTATATTTTGGAAATCAAATTAAAATGAAAAATCAAATTCAGCTTACCCCAGCCAAGACATTTTTTGCATTTGGAGAGTATTTAGAGTTTTGTTTTTTTTTTTCTTCTTCTTCTTTCTGAAATGAAGAGTGCATCTTAGTGTCTGACAAGAAATCTGTTATAGTCTGTAATTTTTTTCTACTTTAGGACTGCATTAGCCTGGGCTCAGGAGAGCCGAATATCAGTGAGCACCGTTCACTCGTCCTCTACCACAACAACAGCCCTCGCTGGAGTGAAGTGATCAAGCTGCCCATCCCCATCGATCGCTTCAGAGGCTCCCATCTGCGCTTCGAGTTCAGGCACTGCTCGAGTATGTTCTTCAATGACTTCGCAAAATTCAACATATTCAGCTAGGAACTCAGTGATTAAGGTTCTGTGTTATTGACCGAATGGTTATGAGCCACTGTTGGGGACTTACATAGAATACAGGCGTTTCAGAACAAGAATATTATTTACGATTCAGTACATAAACACAAGTTCTGTCTTGACAATATCAGCGATGGATAAAATCGCGTTCCTATTTCTGCAGCAAAAGACAAAGGCGAGAAGAAACTCTTTGGTTTTGCTTTCACACCTCTAATGAGAGAAGATGGTACGACGCTATCCGACGAGTGTCACGAACTCTATGTCTACAAGGTCAGAACATTTTCTCCTGCTAATTAAATTGGATTAACCCTTAAATGTATACGTGTTTCGCCAATCATTATGACATGTTCAGGTCATTAGCGACCCGGAGTATATATCTAACACGGATGGGATCTCTAAACTTCCCAAGTAATATAAAACTGTCCTAATATTTTATTACCAGTTACTAAATAATAAAATATTTTGGTATATTTTGTCATTTTATTTGTCATCAAACAGATGAAAAATATATACACCGTTAAAATTATGCACTTATTCACGCGCTAAAATAGTGAAAGTATTGTAGCATTTTCATTTCCGTCACCATGACAAAGTTACAATCATTACAATATTTAATATTTTCTCAATAAAAGTAATTTTATCATGTACAATTTTCATGGCTAAAACCAATATTATCAAGTGATATTATGAATATTATGAGAATGTAGCACCTTCTGCGCTTTGCTCGGTAAATTCAGCATCTGGCTCATGCTCTCAGTAGGCTATTATCATGTTCATAATCATCAAATTCATATTTTGTTCGGACTGCTTCATCTTCAGATCCACCATCAAATGACGCTAATATTTGATTAGAAACTTGTTCTGCAGTAAATCGCTGAGCCATGTCAAGTTTTTTTAACGTTTCTTTTACGTTTAGTATCATTATGATCGACACATTACATCATCATTGCTTACCAAACATTCCCACCTTGAGGAATAAACATGAATTGCACTTATTGAGCCGTGAGAGATTCAATATTGTTGCGCAGAAAAAATATACTTACACTATGACATACCTCGGGTCAGTAGCGAATCTATAAACCTTTTACAATAAATTAATTATAAAACATATCATTTGACAATTTATTTTATATTTGCTCTTGTTATATATCTTTTTAAAGCTTGTCTTTCATATTCTGATTGTGATACGAATATTCTCTAATAATATGTTTACCCAAATGTTGCCTTTATAGCGACATCCAATATTCCTGCATGTCATCTGGACAGCTTTCGAATCCTCTCAGTAGTAGTGTTCACTCATCCTCCCCATTCTTATTGACATCTATCTTCCAAGTTTGTCATACAGTGCCTTCTTCAGAACAAATCTGGAGACTGAGAGGCTGACAAATCTTTTAAAACCATTTTTCTGTTGATTTTGCCTTACAAATATAAGGATAAGGCACATTTTCCGTTTTGTCATTCAAAAACAAATTTTTTCTCTCCATTGTGTTGTCTCAGTGTGACGAGAACACAACCTTCAGCAACCATGCTCTGTATCTGGGCTTACCCTGCTGTAAGGACGACTTCAACGGCTGCCCCAATATTCCCTCCAGCCTCATCTTCCAGCGTAGCACCAAGGAAACCCTGTGGATCTCCACTCAGCTCTCCTCCACCAAGCTCACACAGAATGGTAGCTTTGAAGCACTTCATAATAACGCGCACGTTGTTGGTTAATGATTAATTGCAGACTTTATTGTGATCATCACATTGTAATACATTCTTGTTCTCTTCTCTACTCAGTGGACTTGCTGGCTCTGCTGAAGTGGAAAGCTCAACCTGATCGCGTGATGGACATTCTAGGTCGACTGAGACATGTTAGTGGAGAGGAAATAGTCAAAGTAAGCACTTCATGTAAGATGGAAAATATTAATGACACTAATGCAGTGATGTGAAATATTAACACGCTGCAATTTATTCAGTTTCTTCAGGACATCCTGGACACACTGTTCTCCATTTTAGATGACAACACAGACAAATATGGTCCTCTGGTGTTTCAGTCGCTGGTAGGAAGCTTTTATTTCCACATAATGCACCTTTTATAATACGTATAATCAAACAGCTTGAGCACAGAGTGAGCTTCACATCTGTATTCAGTGTGTGTTTGTGTGTATTCCAGGCTCTTGTATCACTGATCTCTTTCTCTAGTACCCATGCTGCTGCTGGTGTGTGTGCGTGTGTGATGAATAGCAGGTCTCGGCTGGCAGGAAGCCAGCCGTTATTAGATCACAGCTGCCTGCATTGCCATCCCGTAGGGAGTCTTTAGCTTTTCAGGCCTCAGCACAAAGAGTCGAGGAGTTTTGGCTATTACCTCTCTAATCACATCTGTCATATCTTTATAAAGAGGAGATCTCTCTGCCAGCCTTCTCATAGGAATTGGTTCTGATGATTTCACCTGTGTTGTTGAGCTTGTAAAGAGTGTAAAGCATGTAGAGTCATATCTTTATAAAGTGGAGGATTAAGTGTTGATGAGTTTTTGTTGTGTAGTTTAGGTTGTACAGATATTAAATGCATGTTTTCAAATTGAATCTGCTTACCTCTGTAATCTTTCTGCTGTTCTTCTTCTAGTGCTATAGATTATATAAATTGGTACCTCGGTCCCCAAACGGCACAGTTAGCTCTTGTCTAACCTTTTGAACTCATAATCTCCAGATGATGATGGCTACAGCCATAATTGGTCTTGCTCTCTGGGTGGAAATGATGACCTCCCACTATTATTCAGAGCAACACTAGACAAGCATTTGTTTGTTTTTGGAAATAATAATAGCTTCTAATATAATCCTAAGTAAATCATTAACTAAAACAGTATGCTTTTTCTCCTTATTCTGTAATTCTGTACATTTAAAAAAAAAAAAAAAAAAAAAAAAAAAATTAGTTTATTTATTGGGATTGAAGCTTTATACAGTGCCCTCCACTAATATTGGCACCCTTGGTAAATATGAGCAAAGAAGGCTGTGAAAAATTGTCTTTATTGTTTAACCTTTTGATATTTTCTTTTAAAAAAAAAAAATCACAAACATACTCTGCTGTCATGGATATCAAACAACTGCAAACAAAACAGGTTTATAAAATTAAAAAAATCGTTGATAAATATAGGTGTGCAATAATTATTGGCACCCTTATGAATTAATGAGAAAAAAATTTTCACCTGACCTGGACATTTTATTAGGATACATGGCTTCATGGACTATCAAATATCAACAGTTATTAAATGAAAACCTGACTGCCTCTGCCAGAAAAATGGGCCGTGGTTGGATCTTCCAGCATTACTGTGAGGTGAACTGAAGAGGACAGTCCACCAGCGTGGACCTCAAAATTTGAAGGATCTGGAGAGATTCTGTATGGAGGAACGGTCCCAGACCCCTTGCCATGTATTCTCCAACCTCATCAGGCATTATAGGAGAATACTCAGAGCTGTTATCTTGGCAAAGGGAGGTAGCACAAAGTATTGATTAAAAGGGTGCCAGTAATTGTTGCGCTATATTTAACAAAGATATACTGTATGTGTGTGTGTATATTTATTTATTTATTTATTTATTTATTATTTTGTGTGTTAAACCGGTGTTTTGTTTGCAATTGTTTAATATCCATAAGAGCAGAGTATTTTTTGTGACTTTTTTTAAACAAAAGATCAAAAGGTTAAACAGTAAAAACAATTTTTCAGAGCATTCTTTGCTTATATTTACCAACGGTGCCAATATTAGTGATAGGCACTGTAAATGAGACATCTTAAATAAGCCATTATAACGTATACAGGTTTGAGCAGTAATTATCAGCCATATTCAAATCATTTGCAATATGGTGCTATTTTGTTGTACTGTTGAAGCATTTTATGACTGCATTCAATTGTAAATACATGATATGGATATGATGATTGGAGGGGTAACAGGGCCAATGTGTAGACTTTCCAGATCACACCACATCTAAACCAACTTTTCATTTCTTTACTACATTCAGAAAATGTATCATATACATTATAAGACATATCTATATTAACAGATTCAACTTCAGTATTTTTTTTTTTTTTTACATGAAAATAAAATTGCGTTGAGCTTCAAAAGATTTGCAATGCTTGTCACGTTGTAAATGTGATGTACTTTTCAAGTTGACAGCCTGCACTTCATGCTGGTCTGAAACGAGGTCAGAAGAGATCACAGTGGCACTGATGCATGACGGCTCTTTCAGACTGAATCAGAGCTCTGTGCCTGATCCCCATTATGACTCTCACCTCCTGAGCTATGTTTGCTTTGGCTGTCTGTCTCTGACCAGGTATTCATCATCAATCTGCTCCGGGACAGCAAATACTACCACTTCCGCCCAGTGATGGACACTTACATCCAGAAACACTTTGCTGGAGCTCTGGCCTATAAGTAAGTGCATATACATTTGGGGGCAAAAATTTGCCTTGTATTTTAAAACAATAAATAAATAAATAAAATCTTTAAAAAATAAAAAAAAACACTCAAAAAAAAAACTTCAAACTTCTGAGTGTGTATATATATATATATATATATATATATATATATATATATATATATATATATATATATATATATATATATAATATGTGTGTGTGTGTGTATGTATGTATGTGTGTGTGTGTATAAGGATAATACTGTATTGTTAATTTTTTTGTTTGTTTTATTTGATTTATATATTAAATATCAGCATTCTATTAAATAATTGTCAGCTCATTTTGACCTCATAATCTTGTGCTTAAATCATTTAAATGATTAAAAATGTAATGAAATGGCATTAGGACAATTTTTATATACATTGTGTTATTTGTTACTTGATGACCTGGATTAAGTTAGAAAACAGAGAGAGTCTAGCAAAGATGTTTTGAAACTGGCATTCCAAAGCCTTTTCTTCATTAGAAAGAAAATGTTTAATATATGTGTTTTATGCTTCCAGAGAGCTTATCCGCTGCCTGAAATGGTATATGGACCGCTCAGCAGAGGTCGTCCGGCAGGACCACATTCAGGAAGCAATGAGGGTATTCTCTTGTATCCAGTCTAGCTCCAGAAATTGAAGCAATTAATCTTTCAACTCGTTTGTAATTTTGGGCACAGGACCACTTGTGTCATTTTAATTACGATCTTGTAATTGCAACCTGTCAGATTGTGTAGCGGGGTTGTTGAACATGCCTTGCTCATCAGATGCACTGCATTGTAATGCAAATAGAAGACAACAAGTAGTATGGCAAACAGTTGTCACCCTTCTTGGCACTCATGAGATTGGAACTGCTTAATAGATGAACTATATGTAATATTCATGGGGGCTGGCCAAGCTGTGATTCAGTTCAGAGGGTATTGCTATGAATATTTCATGGATCACTCACACTTTTAACCAAGTCTGTCTTCACAGCTACCATTTGCCTTAGAGGCCCTACAGAGAAAATGTCCATCCAAGATACAGTATGATGTAGCGCTTGAATGGCTCCTGGCTTTTTGTTTTTATTGCAATAAATATAATGTAGCTGTGATGTTTCGAGATGCCTGAAGCACTAGTAGTTTCTTTTAAAAACTTAGACATTTTTATAAAATGGATGATATTGGTGTTTATGATGTAAAATCTAAAGAATGTTCTCTATGATGGTCCTAAGATGACTGTAAATCCCTCTACTTCCAGGCACTGGAGTATTTGTTCAAGTTCATAGTCCAGTCGCGGATCCTGTACTCTCGGGCCACATGTGGCATGGAGGAGGAACAATTTCGCACCAGCATCCAGGAGCTCTTCCAGTCCATCCGCTTCGTGCTTAGCTTGGACAGCCGCAGCTCAGAGACACTCATTTTCACCCAGGTCAGACAAGCCCAAAAACATTCCAACCATGATGTATGATTAGAAAAGCAACAACAGAAATAGTCTCAGTTTTTTGTACACTTCACATCCCAATTCTGATTTACTGTAGGTTCTACAATTATGGTGTTACTAGAACACAAAAAAGATTCATTATTGAAGACTTTCTTTGGTCTGAAACATATAAGAAATGTATATTCATAGACAAGGCAAACAAATACTTCTTGTCTTAGAGGAGAGTTTTCCTTAGGGGTTCATATGGATGGTTAACAATACTAACTTTCAAAAAAGTGCTCTGCTTTCCCTATAGAAGTGGTTTTCCACAGCTTTCTACATAGAACCTAACCTTTAAGTTCTATGTCAATCATAGAGGGACAAACAAAAGAGGTTGGTGGAATATTTTTGAACATTAGGACCCTGTCTGTGGTTTTAATAGTTTTTTACCCTTTAGGAACCCTTGAAGACCTTTCAGACAATTTTCTTAAATGTACATGCATCTAGAGTCCAGTTATATATTCAAATATTTTTATATATAATATAAATTTGTATAACAAATGAATGTAACAAAAGAGAAGATTGTAAATTACTAAATTACTCTTGCAACCCCATATGTTAATCAAACGATGCTATGTCGGATCGCGACCCCAGGTTTGGGAACCTCTGCTAAATAAACATCTCCTCACCGAAAACTTCACCATATTAACAAATGAATTGTGATTACGTATAAATAAATGTATATAACGAGTACATTATTATAAACTGTGATTTGCCTTGCAGTCAAAAATTATGTTCAAACTGTTGTAACCAGAAAAAAAAAACACCTTATGGCCAATCAGATCATAAATTCAACAGTGCTATGGATATATAAGATCCTTGAATTCAATCAGTGGCTCATTTTATTGTAGGTTATATGGGTATAGTATGGTGTAAAAGTATACCTGAGCAAGCCACTGATCTCCCATCAATGTAGAGAAAATGAAGTCACCCCATCTACATCTATTTAGCCTCAGACTAATGAGATCTGACTTTCAGCATTCAATTAAATAATCTTTTCACATTTCAGTGGGTCTCCAGCTACTTTCCAGACCTTATTAACATTATCTTTTTTTGGAGTTTCTTGGTCACATCATTTGAAATAATATGCCATTGAACCACATATCATTTCTTTCTCAGCAGGGTAACTGTAACAATTATCTGCTACATGCATTATCACAAGATTTCATTTCCACCTAACAGACTATGTGAAAATATGGCTTTGTTATACAAGAGAGTAGAATTTTCCTTCATTAACTTGTAATCTCTACAATTTTTTTCTTTGTTTGGCCCTTTGACTGTGACCTCCTATTCCTCCCTTGGCTCCATTAACCCCTTGTTGAACAATTCAGGGCCCCCAGCTTCCTCTCGGACAAACCATCACAAATCAGGCCAGCTGTATGCAGCTCTTGAGCTGTAATGCTCCACGGCCAGCTCCTCTATCAGTAAGTACTTATGCCTCAATGTTTTGGCCCAGTAAAGTGAGACACACTGTCTTAAGTGCTGACTCACACTACAGCCAAGATGCCACCAAACATCCAGCATCTCCTGAATCATCCCCTTACCTCCCTCACCAACCTGATAAAAAATCCTAACAACCAACTGATTTACCAACACCAGCATCTTTCTTGCCCTTGAATCCTGTCAGAAATGGTTTGGATTGATTAACAGTGTGTTTTTTTTTTTTGAGTTCCTGTTTCGGTTGACATGTGTATATAAAAACCGCACTAGTAAAGCGAGGCACTCTTCCTTAAATCTTCACTTACCCTACAGCCAAGCTGCCACCAACCATTCAGCATCTCCTAAATCATCACCTCAACCCCCTCACCAACCAGACAAGAAATCCCAACAACCAACTGATTGACCAACACGAACAACTCCTTTGACCTGAACCTTATCAGAATTGGTTTGCTTTTATTATTTATGTGTGTTTTAAAAACTTCACAATCATCTCATATCTTGTGTGGTTCATTCACAAGGTATGTGGTTTCCTCCATGTCACTCTACTGCCCCGAATGGATCATTCCAGAGGTCTGTCGGCCAGGTTTGGAAGCAGAGTCTCCAGAAGTAGGAAATGCAGCAATAGCATTTTGATACTCCCTAGTTTGATAGAACCCTGTGATTTTCTGTGGGGTTTTTTGCGGGGGGGTGTTCTTTTTTGCAACTTTTCAGTTTGGGCCACATACAAGAGCCTAACAAATCATCTGAACTGAAAACTAAAGACTCCAAAATATTTTTTTAATCAAATAAATGTAAACTCTTAATCTGTTGCTGTTTCTTACTCTGTGGATTATGTTAGCTCCAATCCTTAGTCTGGCAATTCCTTCACATCTTGAGAAATCCAGAGAACAATTTGGTGCTCAAGAGGGTCAAAACAACACCAAAACACGTTAACAAACATCTTTTTGTCTTTTGATCTTTTCTTCCGCACCAGGCAGCCCTGCTTAATTCCTTCCCAGCCATCTTTGATGAGTTGCTGCAGATGTTCACAGTGCAGGAGGTGGCTGAGTTTGTGAGGGGAACCTTGGGGAGCATGCCCAGTACCGTGCACATAGGCCAGTCGATGGATGTGGTGAAGCTGCAGTCCATTGCTCGGACAGTAGATAGCAGGTTGTTCTCTTTTCCAGGTAGGACTTCAGCCATGTTTGAGATCAATTTGGTGCTGGATTCTCATTTTGAACCTACATATCAATTGTATATATCTAGACTCTTGATCTGTGAATGACTTTGTTTTTTCCTCCATGTTTCTCGTTGTCCTACTTTAGAGTCAAGAAGGATTCTCCTACCAGTGGTCTTGCACCACATCCATCTTCATCTTCGTCAGCAAAAAGAACTGCTCATCTGTTCAGGGATCTTGAGCAGCATCTTCTCCATCATCAAGGCCAGTTCGCTGGTAAAATGCACAGATTGAACCTATGCAAAAATGTCCTTCATGGATGCAGTTTGAATTTTGATAAACTTTGAAAAAATCCAAATTTGAATTTAACGTTGCATACTTTAAAGCTTTTGAGACATGCTTGTCTAAACTTTAGTTTAGACAAACTAAACTTGCCAAGTGTCTACCATTTTTCAACTTTAACAACTCCAAAACATTGAGGCATAAATAAGTCCTTTCAGTTCATTGAAAATATCAAAACTACTAGGTAACAACCTAACTCTGGTTGTAGTCATGCTTCCTTGACTGGATTTGTTTCTTTGTTTCTGTGTCTCTGTAGGAGACTTCAGTTCAGGAGGAGGTGGAGATGGTGGTGGAGAGCTTGTTGGATGTTCTTTTGCAGACCCTGCTCGCCATCATGAGCAAGTCGCAAGCTCAGGAGGCGGTAAGAGGCCAGCGCTGCCCACAGTGCACGGCCGAGATCACTGTTAGTAACTAACAAATCTGATTCTTCTTCTTCCACCAAATCATCCTTCCTCCATTTTTCCTCCCACAGTCTTCTCACACCCATCTCTGTACATACCAGAAACTTTGTGTTGTCTCCTACCCAACTTGCCTTCCCATCTTTTTTCTATTTGTGTCACATTTTCAGTATGTATTTCTTAATGACACACATTTTTTATTCCTTCACCATTACCCTTTCCCCCCCCCCCCCCTCCCCCTTCCTTTGTAAACTATAATGTCATGCTTTCTATCAGCATTGACATCTTATTGTTCTGTTAGTAAGATTTGGCTCTTAGAGTACATAAGACTCGTTTTGTATATGCGTTTTTATTGCATTTATATTACAGTAAACTAATATTCTTATAATACTGTGGTTTATTTCCACTTTCTGTTAGAGGTTTCAGTGTCAGTACATTCAGTGTCTACATTCTCCTCCACCAGTCTCTTCCATGTGATCACTCTGCCCCTAACAATTTCTATGTGTTTGATTGGCCAGTTGAAAGCCATTGGAACAAGGTGATTGGCTGACAACTGCTCTGGTGCTTTTTGATTGGCAGGGTGAATACGTGTCCTGCCTGCTGTCTCTCCTGCGTCAAATGACAGACATCCACTTTCAGCACCTCTTGGACAACTTCCAGAGCAAAGAGGAGATAAAGGTCAGTTGAAGAAACCGAGCAGGTTTCTTTAAGTGGGACCAAAAAAAAAAAAAAAAATCAATGAACCACTTCAGTTATACACTAACCATATGGCGAGATGACAGTTTATTGGTTACAGCAGTGTATCTACACTTAATGGAGGTTTATCAGTTACACCTACCATAAGCTCTGATGTAGCTTGGATATTGCTCTGCACAACATGTCAACACCACCCCACCACATCCAGAGAGGGTTTCAATGTTGGAAAAGTATTCAACTAGAAATGCCTTTGGAAAGCTAGGACTATCAACCATCCAAAGAACCCTTGCCGAACCTATTTTTCTAAGCATGTACCGATTAATTAGTTTCAAAACAGTGTGCCACAGTCATATTCAAACTGAAAAATATGATGCAGATCATTAGTTCAAGCTCATTAGGCTTATTGTAATGTATTTGCTTCTGTTTGCACTCTCCCTCTCTTTGTGTATCCATCTTTTCAGGAGTTTTTGCTGAAGATTTTCTGTGTTTTCCGCAACTTGATGAAGCTCAGCATTTTCCCCAGAGACTGGAATGTGATGCGGCTCCTGACCAGCAAGTGAGATGCCCCGCTCCCTCTTCTTCAGTATCTCCCATCCTGTCTCTCTTCCTCCATTCCTCCCTTTTCTCGTCTCGCACTGACTAATGGCATGCGATGCATTCTGAACTTGCCTGGTCCTATGGGAATTGGCATCATTGCATTAAACAGGATTGTGTTGGCGCCTGATGAAAAAATTTTATTTCTTTCTCAGCGAGAGCCTGTACATCATCTATCTTTTTCCAGAAGTAAAGTTTTGGGGCTAGAAATAGATCTAAAATGCATGCGCTATACTGCATGTTTACCTTACACGTGAGGCACATGTCTTCTTATCCAAGATTCTCACAGAAAAAGTATGCAAAACTGACTTTTAAAGCTGCATTTTGTAATGTTTAAAAGTGTTTCTATGACTATAATAATATTACAATTTCAAAGATTCTTTTGAAAAACTCTTGATTCTCAGTATTACTATGCAATAGATGTTGCAAGTTTCTTCAAATTAGACTTCTCTTTATAATTTTTTCTGGCCCAGAAATGAGCGCAGCTGAAACAAAAGCTGCTCAGCTCTGCACCAGGCATACTAAGGGAAAAGGGAAGGTTTTTCCTTTTTTCTTTGCAATTGCAATTCACCTTGTAAACAGTAGAGGGCTCAAAAAATTAATAATTGCTCCTTTAATGCATTTTCTTTTACACATCTTTTGCAGCATCATTGTAACCACAGTGCAGTATCTCTCTCCTGCTCTGCACAAGAACTTCACGGATGCTGACTTTGACTTTAAGGTGTGTGACTTTGATTAGGTGAACTTGAGCAGCACACAGCAGGCCAGGGATTACCCTCCACACATACACACACTCAGCAATGGTGACAGGCTGTCCACCCTGTATGCGACAGATGGCTCCATGAGGCAGAGAGAGTTACACAGAGCAAAGGCTAACTGAACTGAATAATTTAGCAAGGTTGTTTAATAGAGAAAAAGAAAGATCATCTAAATAGGGCTGTCGAATTTAGAATTACTGTTTGTTGTTTTAGTATGAAAGTCAAGTCTACATACATTTTAGACATACAAATTACTGGAGGATTTTGATTCTTATTATGTGGAATGGTGTTTGGGTTTAATTAGTAACCACAGTGCAAAAGTCAAATATTCCTTTAATCAGAGGCTTTCAGGCTCGGACCTGGAAGCTAACTACCTAATATCAGTGAACAAAACACCGGTCTGCGTTGTATCTTTCGAAAATATACTGTTATATAAATCCCTGAAATTATGGCAATGTAAACAGAAACTCAGATACTGAAATCCCACTTGTGCTACCTGTGACAAAAAAAAAACAAGCTAATATAAAAACGGCTAACTAGCAGGATAGCTGTCTTTGCTAATCTTAGTGATGGGTGTGGTATATTTGATAGGTTTGGCTAGTGTTAATTAATTCACTAAGAATATGACAATACAAATCGACACTGAGATATTCAAACCAGCGTTTATGTTTACCTGTTTACCAAATGTTGGGTATTTAACTTGGACAGCTAGCTCAGTAAGCTCAGTAACACTAATCATATTAGGCTACTTGGAATACAATGACACAATGACACAGTGATGTTTACAAATTACATAACGTTAATAGACCCTGCCATTTAAAGTGAGGGTAAAAGTGTGTAAATATTTATGTTCAAGGGGGGGGGGTGGGGGGGGGGACACGGACACCTCCATGTTAGTTTTTTTGTTAGCAACAAGCTAGCCAGCTAACTGTGATGAGTGATGTATATTTACTGCCTTAAAAACAGTAAACTGTATAGTTAGTGTTATAGATTTAACAAGCTAATACGTGTGTATGTTGATGGATCTAAATCAAATACTTGAATATACAGTATTTAAAGGTAAGGTGCTACTTTGTTTACTGTTCCTTCTGTGAGCAGCCATGTTGATTTGACGTCACTTGCTTAAGGATTGAGTAGACCGCCCTGAGTTCCCAGTAGGAATTTATAGTTGAGGGGATGGGTTTTTTGTTGTTGTTTTGTTGTTTTTATGTTTTTTTCCTAGTCAGACATCAGAAATGACGAGTTAAGACCATTAGTTGAGTCTAGCATTAGTCATTACATGGGCTATTAAATATTATTTTACATAGACTAATTTAAGTTTAAGTTTAAAATGACATTTTAGTGCCAATTGAAGTAATAAAATCAATAAATATTACTTAATACTGTTAAAAAAAAAAAAAATCAAGCATAATTTGTGTTTAATTACTCTGTCAACACTCCAACATTGGCTAACAATAACATGCATATAAAAAATTATTCGGCTACATATTGCAAACAAGTTGACCTTTATTTTTCATTAATTTTGCAAGAGGGCGAGTCAGATTAAAATATATATATATATATATAGTACTATAGTGTGTGTGTGTGTATATATGTATATATATATATATATATATATATATATATATATATATATATATATATATATATATATATATATATATATAGAGAGAGAGAGAGAGAGAGTTTTTTTTTTATTGTTTATTGCACCAAAATCTATCCTTTTTCTAAATAATATCCATTACATTTAGTGCAGTAATTACTGAGTGTTCAGATTCCTCTAAAATCTATTAAATTCTCATTTGTCATACTTTTAAGGCTTTCATTTGACTCACCATCACATAGTTAGCTTATGTTATAGACAGATTTAAATGTATTTATGCAGTAGCTTGGCCAAATATGCACACACATCTCCTCTTACCCCAAATCTAAATGAATTGATTTATTTAGTTTAGTCTAAGTTTGCATTTTTAGATTTGCTCTGGAGCTGCGAGACTAACATTGCTAGCAGTGAAGAGAAGCTTATAGCCAAACAGCTTGGCACAATATAACTTGTGCAATATTTATATAATAGATCTTTTTTTTTTTCTTGTAATCTTTCTCCTCACAAACAATTATGATTAGCTTTTGGGCTAAAACCAGATTGGTTGGCATTGGGTCTATTGAGTATGTGTATTGATGATATGGATCCTTCTTTACTTTAGGTTTGGAACTCGTACTTCAGTCTTGCAGTACTGTACATCAACCAGCCCAGTCTGCAGCTCGAGATCTTAACCCCATCCAAGAGGAAGAAGATTCTAGACAAGTAAGACTCAAGGCCTGATGTACTGTATACTTAGCTCTTTGCTTGTTGCCAAGTCTCAGCAAAATATCAAGTCCAACTGCATGTCAAAAGCCACACAAAAAGTCCACTCCAATTATTACAATATATCCTGCAACAGAATTAGTTCTGTACATCATACATACATACACTGTTTGTGCTTATGGGTTCCATTTGTTTGCCATAACCAATTATTTGCTTTGACTGAGTCAGACTATATTTACACTAGCCCAAAAACCCCAATACACATGGACCTGCTTTGTTCCAAAACTCACCCAATTTAACATAAAAATGGCAAACTCTGCAAGGACTATGGCAAAAATGGCTTGGGAAATGGGTAGTGTGACTAATTGCATACTCTGTTTATTGTACTAAACATTGGACAATTACTGATGGGTAGTTTTTTTTTCCATCATAAATCCAGATACAAAACCACATCATGCTAATTGGACTACTTTTCCATCCATCCATCCATTTTCCATACCGCATATCCATTGGGGGAGCCTGGAGCCTATTCCAAGGATCTCTGGGTTCAAGGGGGGGACACTCTGGACGGTTTGCCAACCTATCTCAGCGCACACTCACACACTACAGACAATTCTGGAAATGCCAATCAGCCTACAGCACATGTCTTTGGACAGGGGGAGGAAACTGGAGTACCCAGGGGAAATCCCCGAAGCACAGGGAGAACGTGCAAACTCTGCACACACCGGACGGAGGCGGGATTCGAACTCCCAAACCCGGAGGTGCTTGGCAAACCACTGTGAGACCCTGTTGAAAGAACCATTCACGGAAACTGCTTTGCATAGCACATCCTGACCACCTCAATTTCCTTAACAATTTTTTTTTAAATTCAGCACACTTTTGTGATCTTGCAAATTTATAAAAATAAAAACAAAGTTTAGCTGAACACATGGGGTCCAAATGTCTGAGAGTGCTAGTGAAAATGCTTCTATTTTGCATTCTTTTCTTATTTAATACAACAATTTTCATTACAAATTATATTGCTGTGAAAAGTACAATCTTTGCATGAAATATTTGCATGAATTTCAGAGTTTTGTAGTATTTTGTACGTTCCTTTTTTGTTTTAATGACACTGTGCACTCGAGCTGGTAGAGACTCCACAAGTTTGAGCAAAATCTTATGATTCATTTTAGATCAGCTTCACCAGCTGATCAGGTCGTCAGCTGATCAGGTCGTCTGAACACATGCCTCAATAGAAACATGAGACATGAGGAAAATCTGACCTTTTGTACAAAGCAGTTAACGAGGTCACTATCACGCATTTGCTTAGTCTCAGACTTTTGGACCCGGGCGGCTGTGGCTCAGTTGGTAGAGAGGGTTGTCCACTAATCGTAGGGTTGGCGGTTCGATTCCTGGCCCACATGACTCCACATACCGAAGTGTCCTTGGGAAAGACACTGAACCCCAAGTTGCGCCCGATGGCAAGTTAGCATCTTGCATGGCAGCTCTGCTACCATTGGTGTGTGTGTGTGAATGGGTGAATGAGACACAGTGTAAAGCATTTTGGATAAAAGCACTACATAAGTACACCATTTACCATTTACCTCATGATGTATATACAAAGTAAAAATCCGTCTTTCCATTCAAACCAATCCATATCCATGGGCGCACGGTGGCTTAGTGGTTAGCACGTTCGCCTAACACCTCCAGGGTCGGGCCACAGATTCCCACCGTGGCCCTGTGTGTGTAGAGTTTGCATGTTCTCCCCGTGCTGCGGGGGTTTCCTCCGGGTACTCCGGTTTCCTCCCCCAGTCCAAAGACATGCATGCTAGGCGGATTGGCGTGTTCAAAGTGTCCGTAGTGTGTGAATGTGGGTGCACGGAAGGAGCCTCCCCTGGCGCACCCTAGGCAACGTTCAGTATCATTCTGCTGAGCGGCTAATCCTTCCACCACAATGGTTCCACTATGAAGTGGAACCTTGACACGAAAAGAAGAAGGTTCAAACCAATTAGTAGGCAAATAGCATATCGGCCATATCTGTGCCTTCCACACTGTTTACTTATTATGACTAGAATCTTTATTTAATAAGAAGTACATTCATTACCACATTATTGCAATTATTGATCCAATGCAATACAAGCATATAACTGAGCTGAGGAAAAATCAAACATGTTTGAAAGTACTGGAAGAACATTGATCAGTCTAGAGGCACATCTGAAGGCATAAGAACAACTTGTTTACCATCTTACACCCGCAGATTATCCATGTCAGTAATCAGTTCTGGTCGAGCTGCTGGAAAGCGCAAACTGGGATCAAATCAGGCTAAAGATCCTACGGTATACACCCAGCATAAGTCTGATGTGCTGCCAGCTCATGTCATACTTAAGCAGCTACCAAGGACTTGATGTGTACGTTCAAAGCCTTTGGCATCACAGCATTTAGATCAGTTTTTTTTCTTTCTCTTTTTGAGAGGTCGGTCGGGATGGCGGTAGCTCTTTCGGCACTTTCTCTGCACCCTTCCAAAATTTTGCCGTGTTACTTTAATGACTCAAGAGACCCCACGGCTTTCAGACCCCCGGCAGGATGTCACTGCATGTTTGCTGCCTTTCTGAACAACTCAGTAAAGAACTCTCACTATAAATAAAGCACAAACAATTTTCAATTGAAGGAGAGGAATGATGTGTCATACTGGTGCCAGCTTTCCGAGTCAGTCTGTTAATGAGCAATAGACAACAGCGCAGAAGTGACATTTTCAAAGATGAGCAAGGACTGATCGTGCACAGTGTCAGCATAATAAATAAATCAGACGAAACATTTACTATTCCTCGTCTTTGTCATCCTCATCAGCTAGATCTACTGAGTCGGCTCATCTCGAGCACAGCATGAAGGATTTATAACCTGCTAGCATGAAACATTTAACATGCTTATACATTCTTAAGTGCACGCATACTGAAACAGGTACAGTATATGCATTTACTGCGGCTTCTGTTTACTTTGCATTTCATACAGCCGTGGTTTGGGTGGACAGATCACTTAATGTGTGTTTGTGATGCCTTGCTTAAGATGTGTGATTAATGAGTGTGAATATGAATGGCTTAGTGCTTAACAGTGTGTCTGAAATTAAAGTACTTCTTTCCCGTTAAGTAAGTTTCAGTGCGTTTTGATTAATTGCTCGTTCTTGAAGAGGTTTTGTGTGTGTGTGTGTCCTTGCAGAAGGCATCTTAATCATCATGTTTGCCTTCCCAAAGCCAAGCACACTCTCACATTAGATCTCGG
Source organism: Ictalurus punctatus (assembly GCF_001660625.3). Taxonomy (NCBI): domain Eukaryota; kingdom Metazoa; phylum Chordata; class Actinopteri; order Siluriformes; family Ictaluridae; genus Ictalurus; species Ictalurus punctatus. Next base: position 5,783,651 of record NC_030436.2, read on the forward strand.
ATTAGCCTTGCTTTCAAACAGAACAACAGACTCTGTCAGGCAGTGTCCTCATATTTCCTCTCCTTGTTTTTGCCCTTCGCTTATTAAATCTTATAGCCACAAATCTGTTATAGTATAACATATATATTTTAGAAACTGTTCTCTATTAGAAGGGCATTTTAGGTTTCATCCATCCATCCATTTTCCCTACTGCTTATCCTATACAGGGTCGTAGGGGGGTGGGGGGGACCTGGAACCTATGGAACTTGGAACACAAGGTAGGAGACACCTTGGATGGGGTGCCAACCAATCTCAGGGCACAATCGCGCGCACACATTCACACACCCATTCACACCCTATAGACAGTTTGGAAGGGCTGATCAGCCTTTGGGGGAGGGGGAACGGGGTACCCCGAGGAAACCCCCAAAGCTCATGGAGAACAGGCAAGCTCCGTGCACACAGGCCAGAGGTGGGATTTGACCCCCCAACCCCAGAGATGCGAGGTAAACGTGCTAACCACAATAAAAACAGAATGCAATGATTTTCAAATCTCATAAACCCATATCTTATTCACAACAGAACATAGAAAACATATCAAACGTTTAAACTGAGGAAATGTACTGTTTTAAGAAAAATATAAGGTCATTTTGAATTTGATGGCAATAAAAGGTGTGTTACTAAAAAGAAACAGCAGGATGAACATTTTGCAGATAATTAGGTTAATTGGCAGCAGGTCAGTAACATGATTGAGTATAAAAAAAAAAAGCAGATTAGCTCATACCGAAATGGGCATAGCAGTTATTTCAGTAGCAGCCAGGTAAAGTGTATAATAGTGACAAGAAATTAAATACTATATTTTTATAAGTACTGTAGAAGCAAAAATGCAATAGTCAATGCAGCAATGTGCAAATATTGCAATGGGAGTGGGATGATGTTCAATTCAGAGTGTGTGTGTGTCAGTCAGTCAGTCAGTCAGTCCAGTCTCTGAGTATTGAGGAGTCTGATGGCTTGGGGGAAGAAGCTGTTACACAGTCTGGCTGTGAGGGCCCGGACGCTTCAGTACCTATTTCCAGACGGCAGGAGGGTGAAGAGTGTGTGTGAGGAGTGTGTGGGGTCATCCACAATGCTGGTACCTTTGCGGATGCAGCTTGTGGTGTAAATGTCTATGATGAAGGGAAGAGCGACCACAGTGATCTTCTCAGCTGTCCTCACTATCCGCTGCAGGGCCTTGCGATCCGATAAGGTGCAATTTCCGAACCAGACAGTGATGCAGCTGCTGAGGATGCTCTGAATAGTTCCTGTGTAGAATGTGGTGAGGATGAGGGGTGGGAGATGGGCTTTCTTCAGCCTTCGCAGAATGTAGAAACTGTTTATTATTAGTGCGTCTTTCTATGTTCGATAAGGAGGATCAGTGTAAATTATGAAAGCAATCCAGCACCATCCAATGACTTTTGTGTACACATCTGCAAATGGCAAATTATACAAAGCATGTTTGATTTAGTTTATTTATTATTATTATGTAATACGTTAACTAATTTACATTTGCTAACATGTACAGGGTTAGGGTTGGTGGTCGTTATTCACGCATGAATTCATTAGAATCACATCGTAGTTATGGTTAGCGCTTCATTAGTTTGTGATTAGTACATGGCTTAATTCATTATTAGGTTACATTTAGGTAAGTATTAATTCAGGTATTAGTGCCAGGATTATTCATGTACTCTTATTGTAACGTGTTAGCGTTTATAACAGCTATAAACAGTTGTTTTCTCACCAGCCTCTTGTGTCTTTCTTGGAGTTAATAAGACAAAAAAAAAAAACGCAGCTTTTTATGTTTCTGAGAAACCGGAACGTTCTCTGTCCTGAACACTTTCCCTTGACAGAAAACGCAAACTTGCAGCTTTATTTCTGACGGTTACACTAGAGACTCATTTCAAAAATGCGAAATAATATCAATAATTACTTAACTTTTTAAAATATGTTTATGTGGTGCACCCATGCAGGTCCCACTGATTTATTTTTTTTCTAGAGAAAAGATAACATATTTTACCTTGCAGCCAGTACTACGGTTAGAGCCACTGTTATAGAAAATGAACACTTTCTGACCAATCAGAATCAAGAATTCAACAATAATGCGTAATTGGTTTTAAGACGTAAGGCGTGTATGCTCACCTTTGTGTTTGTTCACCTCTGTACTGTCTCACTAATGACTATTCTCTTTTAGGGATAATGAAGTTTAATATCACCTTTCCAACCTCTTTATTCCTTCTTCTTTTTCTTCTTCTTTTTGTTTTTGCAGGTATGGTGATATGAGAGTCATGATGGCCTATGAGCTATTCAGCATGTGGCAAAACCTTGGTGAGTGTCAGCTTATCGTTTTACTGTCTTTCGCTGTCCTGCCTCGTTTTGCTCTAGCTCTCCTTCTCACTCTCTCAGCCTCAACACACACGCATGGTGCTATTTGGAAAAGCAATGCTGACCTCTATAGATGAAAGTAAAAATACCCATGGCAGGTCTTTATGGCTTCATGTTCATAAATAATCATATCGTAATTCGATTTCACAGCCTAGTTTGCTTGACTGAGCATCCAATCCAGATACGGTCTTCAGTTTCGGAATAAACGGAACATTTACTAATCGATTTACAACAAATACATAAAAATGAACAAGTTTGAACACTGTATATACGTAGCAGGTGCTGTGACTTTTTAAGTATATTTTTAGATTAGCCTAATTATAATATGCTATTTGTTATGGCACTTAGGGTAGTCATGCTCCTAAAACAGGACAAAAACTAAAGTTTACAACACCAATATTTTAGATTCAGTACAAACATGTAAAATACATATGCCTATTATGTTAATGTTACAAAATGATACACACGTACATTACACACGTGTGTGTGTGTGTATGTATGTATGTATGTATATATGTATGTATATATATATATGTATGTGTATATATATATATATATATATATATATATATATATATACATATATACATACATACACACACACACACACACACACACACACACACACACACACACACACACACACATATATGTATATGTAATGTTCACGTTGCTCATAAACCCTCCTATTGTAGTTCAAGTCATGTTATTATAATTGACTTTGCATTGTTTTTCTTATAAATTTTTTGTTTATTTTTCCTCCAGGTGAAAATAAGATCCACTTTATCCCAGGAATGATTGGACCCTTCCTGGGCGTGACCCTGGTGCCTCAGAGTGAGGTCAGGAACATCATGATCCCCATCTTCCACGACATGATGGACTGGGAACAGCGCAAGAACGGCAACTTCAAACAGGCGAGACCTCTATAGCAGCTTTGTGAAGCAAAATGTGTCGATCATCTACAGGTTTTCCTGCAACTGAATGAAGATATCAGACCGTACAGACCTTAAACTCTCTCCTGTGTGTGTTTCCAGGTGGAGGCAGAGCTCATAGATAAGCTGGACAGTCTAGTGTCTGAGGGTAAAGGAGACGAGAACTACAGAGAGCTTTTTGGGTTGCTGTGAGTTCGCACACCCGCGCATACACATACAGAGAGAGAGAGGGAGATCAAACATTCTTCTTTTGCTGTAAAGTGTATTTTGATGTAACATAAAAGCAAGAGACAACTTCAGAATGGAAAATAAAAAGACTAATATGATGATATATGAATGAAAAGACAGCAACCGCTGAAATAAACATCTAATGTAACTAACATGCTGAAAATCTTCCTGCGTAACACTCCTAGTCGTCGTCATCACTGCAAATTTGGTTTCATTTATCAATATGGCTTCCACTTGTATTGCTTTTGCAGCTTATAAAATAGCACTTCACCCAGCACATCCTATTATTTTGCATGAATTTTTTTATATCACGAACAAACAGTAAATTGTGCGCACAAATGAATGAATCCACGAAATGCTAATTCGAAGTCGTAATGTATGCGTGGGATCTAATAGATTTCAGCATGCTTTTAATTCACTATTTGGAGTTGTTTCGTTTCATTCAATGTGCTTTCCTGGATAGAAAGCATGTTCATAGTATGAAGGATAAGCTGACCAGGCATTCCATAAAAACCTTTTTGTGGAATTTAAAGTGGCGATACTATTAATTATTGAATGTCATATTTATGTACTTATGTAGCCCTTAACTAGCATTTTGTTTTTGTTTTGTTTTTGTATTTAAGCGTATTTATTCCCGAAAACATACATTTCAGTATGACGTATTGTGCTTACATCAAACTGTGAGACAGTGAAGAACACATACCGTAACTGAGCCAACATAACTGTTTTACTCAAACTCATCCCTGACTGCTTAACTCTCACACTACTTCTGAATAGCACTTAGATAAAAGTTTTCAAGCTACATTCGTCTTAATGACTTCAAATTAAGAATCACTGAAAATGTGATTAATACCGTCGGACGCTGTCAATGTTTTGGCACATAAAACACATTTATAACTGTGTCACTTTATTTCCCCTTACCCTATGTGTGTGGTACTGTTGTAATTTTATATCTTACAAATGTGCATATCCTCAAGAGACTTCCTTGTTAAATAAAGCTTAATATTTTTCTCTAGTTTCGGTATGTGTGAGTTTTGAATACATATGTTAGAATAATTTCAGTATTAAATCCTCAACTTGGAATGTGTCCGATCCAATATAATGTTGGAAACAACACAGTTTAATGTTGTGCATGTTTATCAAGTTTATTTAGTAAGCATGGACAGAGAATTAGGGTTAAAGGAGAGTTATAGGAGACTGCTTTGCTGCTAACATGTTTTCTGTAGCATTAAATTAAATTAACAACCTCATTGTGTTTGCTTTGTGCTGCGGGACTGTAGTACTCAGCTTTTTGGGCCCTATCCCAGGTAAGATAACACTAGCCACTTTAGTTCTACGCCAACTAATACCAACCGTTTTATGTGCTACACTGAGCTGCTCTTTCAGAAAAGTGCCATTATTTTCACCTCTGGTGTAACATCGAGAAGTCTGACATTGCTTTTTATTGTTGATGTCTAGTCTGTTGGAAAAAATCGAGCAGGAGACGTGGCGTGAGACAGGCATCTCTTTCGTCACCTCTGTCACTCGCCTTATGGAGAGGCTACTGGATTACAGGTGGGATTTATAGTGCCAGTACCAAATACATCACTGCTACATACCATGAATACAACATTGGTAGGTGATTATAACGTAGGTATGGTCGAAACTTTAATCACAGTTCTAATTCAGTGCTCGTCACGCTGGGGGTCGTGTTTCTACAGTGTTTACATTCCACTATTCCGGTGCACGTATTCGCTACACAGTCAAAATATTTCAAAGAATGCTGTGTTCACAAGTTCTAACGCAGTGTTGACATTTGGCAGAAAACTCCCTGCTGGAAAAAAAAAAAACAATGTCACCAGTACAGAAATTCTAATGGTTTCCATTACAAACACAATTACAAACCATCAGCTAAACATAAAAACTATTACTATTACCATTATTGGTCCTTAATGCTATCCACTAGACCTAACATGCCACCAACAGAAGGAAGTAAATTACCAGTAAAGACCCACACATAGTTTCAATTAAAACCAATACAATTCCCACTATAACTATTAAAACCATTACAGTTTCTATGAGGGTTTCTGTTGGAGTTTTTTTCAGCAGGGTTTGGTTTGTGCAATTTTTTTGTTGTATGGAATATTTTATTTGTTAATTTACACAACACGCATCATGCAAATATTGATATTCCCCACAGTTTTTCTCATTTCTCGGCCTTTACATTGTCCATGTAAAAGATAAGATATGCTAGTTCACTCAATCATTATTCTGTTATTAGCTACCTTCAATGCAGCTGTAACTTTGTGTTGCCTAGCAATGGTGTGCTCACAATTTTACCTACTTGGAAAAAGTATTAAAGTGTATGTATGCCTTACATTTTGAAAGAATGAATTTACAACTCATCCTCATGCTCTGTTTGTGCTTGGAGATTCGGAACTTTAAAAATATTCTAAACCTATTCAAACCAGATCAAAATGTTGTCATCTTTACCAAGTTTACGAGAAGATTGTGTACTATACTGCCTCGTTTCTCAGCTCATAGTTGTAATGTTATAACACAAAGTTGATGTGCATTTAGAGCAGATCCCAACAGACATTTAATTGTTCATTTCAGCTAGTTTGTGGGTGCTGTCTATAATACTCAGTTGCCTAGCAACAGCAGTCTGTCAACTTTAACCATTTGAATGGATGGTGTATCCTGTTTTCATATTCCCAGGTTGAGAGAACGAAATTCAGAATTCAGTTTGAATTTGCTAGTAGTTAAATAAAATTTGCTAAATAAGATTGGCAGATTTGATCGTTTATGAGTAATCAAGGGCGCACGGTTAGCACGTTCGCATCACGCCTCCAGGGTTGGGGGTTGGGGTTCCACCACGGCCCTGTGTGTGCAGAGTTTGCATGTTTTTTTTTTGCTCCGGGGGTTTCCTCCGGGTACTCCGTATGGAGTATGGTAGGCTGATTGGCATGTCCATAGTGTATGAAAGGGTGTGTGAATGTGTACGTGAGCCCTGCAATGGATTGGCTCTCCAGGGTGTACCCTGCTTTGTGCACAATACTCCCTGGGATCGGCTCCAGGTTCACCGTAACCCAGTAGGATAAACGGTATAGAAGATGGATGGATGTATGGATGGAAGAGTAATAAAAATATGCACTCCAGTCGAAAAATCCACATATCAGAAAATAATGGGTTTTGGAACAAACTCTGTTTTCTGTTTTTGCATTCTTGCATCATTCAATGATGCCGTCTCCAACATTTTCCAAAAATGTATATGTACAATCATACAGAGTTGCATGTCTTTCTGAATGTATTACAAAAAGTCATAGATTTGTTTATCCAGTCCTGGTTTATGTGGACAGGGATTGCATGAAGGGAGATGAGACGGAGAACAAGAAGATTGGCTGCACTGTCAACTTGCTAGTGAGTTTATATTCTGCCAACCCCTTTCACTTACAGTGGTGCTCGAAAGTGTTTTATAGAATGTTCTATGTATCATCAGATTTTCACACAATTTCTAAAAGTAGAAGACGGCTTGCCATCATTGATGGAATGATGAATTCTGAATTATACCAGCGAATTTTAAAGGAAAATCTGTCTGTGAACTAAATCTCAAGAGAAAGTGGGTCGTGCAGCAAGACAACGGCCCTAAGCACACAAGTCGTTCTACCAAAGAACGGTTAAAGAAGAATAAATTTAATATTTTGGAATGGCCAAGTCAAAGTCTTGACCTTAATTCAATAGAAATGTTGTTTAAGGACCTGAAGCAAGCAGTTCATGTGAGGAAACCCACCAACATCCCAGAGTTGAAGCTGTTCTGTACTGAGGAACGGGCTAAAATTCCTCCAAGCCGATGTGCAGGACCGATCAACAGTAACAGGGAATGTTTAGTTGTAGTTATTGCTGCACAAGCAAGTCACACCACATACTGAACACAAAGGTTCACATACTTTTGCCACTTACAGTTTGGATGCAATTGGATAATTTTCCTCAATAAATAAATGACCAAGTATAATATTTTTGTCTCATTTGTTTAATTGGGTTCTCTTTATCTACTTTTAGGACTTGTGTGAACATCTGATTATGTTTTTGATCGTATTTATGCACAACTGCTAAGAGTGACTAGCTAACATTATCTCATTGACTATTTTGAACATTTAACGCTTATTGTTTATTAGTAAAATTAGCATTTTCAGGTTGTTTCCTTTTCAGCTATTCCTGTGTGATGATGGTTTGTATTTCGCAGAACTTCTATAAGTCTGAGATCAACAAAGAGGAGATGTACATCCGCTACATTCACAAGCTTTGTGACATGCACCTGCAGGCTGAGAACTACACAGGTAAGCGAAACACACTATCCGAAAATGTAGCAGATGTATTAGATGTTGCTTTGTGATAACTTTATTACTTTCTAAATAAGACCTAACAGGTTTTAGACCAAACCTGACTTCTGTGTATATGAGCCACTTGTGAAGAGAATGAAATTTTAGACAGTTCTGCCACTCATGACCCTGAAAGGCAGTTTTTCAAAATCATATTTCTATTCCAAAGATTATGTTTGGTTAATTCTGATCTGAGAGTGAAATGTAAAATGGTAAATGGTGCACTTATATAGCGCTTTTATCCAAAGCACTTTAAACTGTGTCTCATTCACCCATTCACACACTCACACTTACACACCAGTGGTAGCAGAGCTGCCATGCAAGGCGCTAACTTGCCATCGGGAGCACCTTGGGGTTCAGTGTCTTGCCCAAGGACACTTTGGCATGTGGAGTCACGCGGGCCGGGAATTGAACCGCCAACCCTACGATTAAATAAGTGTCAAATGTCCATGTGAAATAAAAACTTGAGTAGTGTTGAATGGTTGCGCATATCATCATTAATCTGTCGGGTTGCCCCACAGAGGCGGCGTTTACTCTGCTCCTGTACTGGGAGCTGCTGCAGTGGGAGGATCGACCCCTGCGGGAGTTTCTGCACTATCCGGCTCAGAGCGAGTGGCATCGCAAAGAGGATCTTTGCCGCAAGGTCATCCACTATTTCAACAAGGGCAAGGTAGGACACACACACATATACACATTCATACGCAAAACACATTTCCTGCAACATTTGACATTCAGAACCTCTGAATTATTGAGATTTATTCATTGTTTGCAAATAGGTTACGTTGCAGTAAAGCAACAAATCCTAATGATTGGCTTGATTAAGGTCCTCAGACCATTCCTATTGTCTAGGGTGGAAGTATTAAAAAAATTAATATTTACACCACTGTATCAGACCTGCCAACCTCCCAGTATATTGCGAGGGAGCCCCGAATTTTAACATGGGAATACATCGACTTATCACTCAATAATAACACATCGAAAGAGAAGTATACTTTTACTCCTCATAACAATAGCATATGAAGCAATCGACATATGAATCTGGGTTGACAGTCCATCCCTCCTTCCCCATCTCACTCTCATCTTCACTGATTTCCCCACTTAATAAAATAAACTAATGCAGCGGCCTCGCGTTCACGCTTTCTGGCAAAAATGCGAATGTGAAATAACTCTCAGTGTAGTATATTTGGATATACAGTGCTGATTTCTTCTTGTTTTTGTGTATATCTCATACTAACTTGTTTCAGAATTAAAACAAAATCTAATATAAAGCCTAGGCAACCTGAGTAAACACAAAATACAGTTTTTAAGTGGTAATGTTATTTATTGAAGCAAAAAAGTCATCCAATACCAACGGGGCCTGTGTGAAAATGTATTTGCCCCCATAGTTACTAATATCCCAAATCTATAAAACTGCATTCATAATGCAGTTCAGCCACTGATCTCTCTCTATATATATATATATATCTCTCACTGGATAGCTCATAGAATTCTAAACTGACAGCAGTAGGTGAAGCCACCGGAAGTGCTCTGGCAGCCATTTTACGATTCCTGACAGAGGGCACCACTGCTAATGGACGAAAAGTGTCGAGATGACCCGAAGTGCTGTTTTTTTTACTGCAAAACAACGTTGCCGAAGGATGTGGCAGAAGTGCCCACAGGTTGTAATTTATACAGACCATATACCTGTTAAGCACAAATGTGTCGTTATTCCCGTGTGGAGTGGGGATAATGATCATAATCTTTAATAATCAACAGTAAAAATACAACATCAAAGTGTATAAAATACCCCCGTTTTAAAGCAAAAGCACCCAATAGCGTTTTTACAGAGATTTCATTCCACATTTGTAGAATGTCAGCTTTGTGGTCAAAAGTTAAGAACAGAGCTTAGCAAGAATATTCTCTATATACAAATATCCACTGTATTTTTAGCATTGTTTTATGGAAGAGTGATGAGGTGAAAACCACTGCTAACTCAGAAGAACATTAAGGCTTGACAGAATTTTGCCAGAACACACCTTGATTATCCTCACACCTTTCTGGAGAATTTTCTGTGGACTGATGAGTCGAAAGTGGAACTGTTTGTAAAACAGGGGTCCCATTACATCTGGTGTAAACCAAATACAGAAAAGAACATCATAGCCTCAGTCAAGCATGGTGGTGGAGGTGTGTTGGTGTGGGGATGCTCTGCTGCTTCAGGGCCTGGGCAACTTGCAGTAATTGAGGGAAACATGAATTCTGCTCTCTACCAGAAAATCCTAAAGCAGAATGTCCGGTCTTCAGTCCGTAAATTGAAACTCAAGAGGAATTGGATTATGCAGCAAGACAATGATCCAAAGCATTGTAGACTAAGTCCGAGTCCTATAAGTCAGTGAAAGACTTATCTCCAGTTATCAGAAGCGTTTGGTTGCAGTTATTGCTGCTAAAGTTGGCACAAACAGATTTTATGTTTAAGGGGTTAATTAGTTTGCTTCAGTAGGAAAATAATTAAATTTAAACTGTATTGTGTGTTTTCTCAGGTTGCCTTTATTTCATGTTGTATTTCATTAGAAGATCTAAAATTATTTAGTAAGAGCTATACACAAAAATAGAAAAATCAGGCCAATACCTTTTCACAGCATTGTAGTTAGTATATACCCTGGACGTGTCAAATCCAACACGTTACAACTAATTGTAATGGTAATGATGATTAGAAAGTTATTAAAACCACTGGTTTTACGTAAGGAACATACCAGTGAATGTTACCACACAATGTTGATTATTTCAAAACACTAATCAACACCTTGTAACCAGATTTAATCATTAAACATGACTGTGGTCTAATAAATATGCTACACTTACATTATTTAATTATCTCTCAAACACGGAGTTATTTGCAGAAATTAAACTACAAATTGAAAACAATTCGGCTACTATCATTTCGTTTCTATCATATCGCCCACCTGATTTTTTTTTTTTCACACATACAGTACTGTGTATTACTTTTACTTTTTCATCTTTGTTGCGAATTTGCTCTTAACTTATATTTGCATTTAGAATGTCTTAAGTAATGTTATAACCATTTAATGGGCCGTTCATGGCTGAATAGTGAATAGCACACACTAGTAATGTAGGAATTTATCATGCTGGCATTTTAAGGATTTATTTCACGTCTTTGCCCTTCGCTAGACTTGGTTGTCATGACTACAGGCGTAGGGAGTCTATGAGAAAGGGCCTTGTTTATATCTGGGAGCCTTCGGAGTGAGAAAACGGGGATTGTTTATGGGCTAGGAGGAGAGTTGGGACCGTGGTGTGTAGCATAGCATTAAGATTATACATGTCCTGTATATGAGGGAGGGAGGGAGAGAAGGAGGGGGAGAGAGAGAGAGCGCGAACTCTTGGGGTAGCATCTTAGTAAGTTTTGTGAAGCTTCAATAAGAGACCTACTTTCTGTGCCTGCTTGAGTCTCAATCCTGTATTGTGCATGCAAGAAAAAACATTCTACTACATGGATGGTTTGACCAATAAGGGTAATATTGTGGCTAAAAATTATTAATAACATACTCTATATGGCCAAAGGTTTGTGGACACCTGATCATCACACTCATATCTGCTTTTTGAGCGTCCGATTGCAGGTGCAATCCTGTTTTTTTGCAGTTAAAATAACCTCCACTCTTCTGGGAAGGCATTCCACTAGATTTTGGAGCGTGGCTGTGGAGATGTGTGCTCATTCAGCTACCTGAGCATTAGTGAGGTCGGGCACTGATGTTGGGTGAGGAGGCCTGGAGTGCAGTCATTGTTCCACTTCATCCCAAAAGTGTTCAGTGGGGTTGAGGTCAGGGTTATGTACAGATCACTCAAGTTCTTACACACCAACCTTGAAAAACCATGTCTTCATTTAATAGTAACACCCGTACTCCTTCTCATTCATGGAATTATCCAATCAGCCAATCCAGTTTCCAGTCCAGTTTGGGTGACCCTGTGCCCATTGTAGCCTCAGATTCTTGTTCTTGGCTGACAGGAGTGGACCCCAGTGGATGTGTTCATCTGTCTGTTCTAGCCCATCCACATCAAGGTTGTGCATTCTGAGATGCTTTCCTGCTCAACACAGTTTTAAAGAGTGGTTATTTGAGTTACTGCATCCTTCCTGTCAGCTCGAACCATTCTAACTATTCTCTTCTGACCTCTCTCATTAACAAGGTGTTTCCACCCACAATTCTGCCTCTCATTGGACTTTTTTTATTATTATCATATCATCACTATCATAACTAATTATCATAACTGTTCTTTCTCTGGGTAATGAATAAACATCTGCAAAATTTAATACCCACAATGTCCTGTTGCTGGTAATTACATTGTGCCTTTTTCAGCGTAACCTTGCACTCAGTTGTGTTCTATACGAATGAGTCGAAATTACCGTGTTTGGTTTCCCAGTAGAGTCATTGCACTGATCAAATATCCACAACACCCTTTCACACTCTACTTTTGGGAATCTGGGACCTGTTTGAGTAAATGTACTAGATAGTAATGTATCTAGGCTTGCTGTCTGTCAAAGAAGAGCTTAAAAGTACATCCATAATGAATGCACAACTGTGTAATGTGGCTATAAATGATACATCTAAGCCAAAATCACTTTGCCATGTGCTCTGTCCTCAGTGCTGGGAATATGGGATTCCTTTTTGCCGAGAGCTTGCCTTACAATACGAATCCTTATACGACTACCAGAGCCTCAGTTGGATACGGGTGAGTCCAAACTGAATAAGAATTGAGTTAGTATGAGCAAAGCTGCATAAAGTTATATTAAGTGTGCGAACTTAGACTTTGAGTTTTGGTTTTTCAGCATTTGTGTGTGTGAGAATAAAAATCATGAATGAGGCAATGTTGAGAAGATATTGGCCTTTTTTGTTTTATAGAAAATGGAAGCAGCCTACTATGATAACATTATGGAGCAGCAGAGACTGGAGCCCGAGTTCTTCAGGGTGGGCTTTTACGGTCGAAAATTTCCTTTCTTCCTCAGGGTAAGCTTGTGTAATCGTTTTCTCTGACTCTGTTAATATTTATATCCATGACCAATGAGCCAGCGCGAGTGCTGTTATTTTCCCCCGACGCCACAGGTTACGTTAACAGGCAAAACGAGTTCAATTTAAATCCAATTTTAATACGGGAAAAGTCTTTTCATTGGCACAGGAAAGTTGCTTTAATGTTGAATATGGATTTATTTATTTTTTGCTTGGCACAGAACAAGGAGTTTGTTTGCCGTGGGCATGACTACGAGAGACTTGAAGCCTTCCAGCAAAGGATGCTGGGAGAATTCCCACAAGCAATTGCCATGCAACATCCCAACCAACCAGATGAGGCCATTTTGCAGTGCGATGCCCAGTGTATCCTTTAGCAATGAAGAGAAAATGGGATATCTGTAGGGATATGGTGGACTTTTGAAATGTAATAAGTGCAATATTACGCCTGTTAGTATTCCGTAGTATTATTAGTATGTCAATAATTTCAGACCACAAATCTCCTCAATAATATATAGTACATTTCCTACAGTGTAAATCCTATTTGCTTCATTCAAACAAAGGTTTGAAACTAGAAAACTTCCTTGACGCAAAGCCTCCCAGACTTGCAGATCTATGCTGTATCTCCAGTTCCAGAAAACGTAGAAGTGCTTCAGATGGACCGTGTGCCTGACCGAATTAAAAGCTTCTACCGAGTGAACAACGTGCATCGCTTTCGCTACGACCGACCCTTCCACAAAGGTCCCAAAGACAAGGACAATGAGTTCAAGGTAAAATAAAATGTTGACAAGTCAGATATATTCAGAGTATACAGGAAGGTATTTCTGAATTGAATGCATTCCTTCATCTGGCCAATACCTGAAGGTAGCATACATGTATTCTTTAAAAAATTATTTTAAATTTTTTTAATCGCAATCAGCCAGTTATGGGTTGTTGTGTCATGATGAGATTTTTGAGGGAAGATGGCGATTCAGCCAGCTAGTCTCACGTCTCTCGTTACGAATAGCAGCTCGCAGCTCTAGGGTGCATACTTCCGTGTTGTCTAGTGTTTGTTTATGTTGCCATGTCTGTTTTGTTTTGGTTCATATCTTGTATCCTCCCAAGTCTTGTCATTGGTTGACTCCCTACTGTGTCATGATTATTCTACCTGTTTTCAGTTTGCCCCTTGATTAATTTGTGTACGTAAACCCTTGTGTTTCTTTGTTCAGGGCGAAGTAACGCTCAGTGTGTCCATACCTGACTTTACCAAGTCGTTTATTCTGTGTGCTTAGATTCTGGTTTTGAACTTGTTTTGTTAACCTGGCTTTTGGATTTGTCCTGCGATTGTTTTTTGCTCATCACCTGACCCCTGCCTGTCTATTGTTTATGTCTTTGACATACATTTTTGGATTTGTTAGCCAGTTCCTTTTAATACAACATTAAACTGCAACTGCATCCTCTTCAGACTCCATTTCATGACAGCTAGCTAGTTCATTTTATTTGGAACATTAAGAAAGCAAATTAAAACAATTAAAACAAGTGAGAAACTGCATGTGTATAAAATAAAAATAAAACAGTATTAAAATAAACAATTTATAAAGTATGTACTCTTTTTGTGTAGAAAAATTACATACTTTTTAGTGTGTATCAAAAGAGTGTGTAAAATTTACCATTTTTTAATGATAAACATGCTACTCTTTTTACACAACATCCAACCAATAATCTTACATGACAATAAAAAAAAACTGTGGTTAGTGCTTAACATTTACGTCCTTACACTTATTGTAAATACTGAAGACACAGCACTGAAGTTACACTCATTCGCAATGTTCGCAGGTCGGAAATAGTGGAGCAGCTGGGTCCATTTGGGATACTCATTTCAACATAGTGCTATTTGGGACACACTAATTCTAATCTCGGATACTACTTAGGATGAATAGTGGGCGAATTGGGACGCAGCAATACTGTTATTATCTAGTGTTATTATCCAAGTGCAAAAAAGTGACAAGTTACAAGAGTAAAGTGTCTGTGACTGAACGTATATAAAATGAAAAAATAGGTGAAAATGTTTACACTTTGGTTCTAAGCTATAAGTTTGATTCTTAAGGATACAAGTCATGTGTTATGAATTTGCAAATGTGTGACTTTCTGCTCAGTGATGCTGATCATTACTGGCAACAAATTCCTTTTTTCATGTTATCGTGTTCTTTCGATTAAACTCTCTTTATTGTGTAATGTTATTTACATTCAGACTGACCACTCTTTAAGAAAGAAGCCGTGTCTTCATCCTTAGAATCTATTACAAACACCATGTTTGGTTAAAATTAACGTGCAGATAACTTGATCATGATGGCCATTCAACCAGTTCTTTAATTCTCATTGGTATGTTAAGAACCTCAATATTGAGTAAGAGAAAATTCTGTGAATTTCGTAGTCCCTTAATTTCTAGTTTCCCTGTCACCTTGCTGGTTTGAAAGTTTCCTAGTTCTTCTCCTATTGATAGTTGCTAGTATTTTCTGGTTTGTACCTCTGCCTTCCTCTTACGATCATAATAATGGATTTGTCTGATCACCCCATGTGCATGTCCTTATGTGTCTTATGTGTATTCTTATCATGCTAATGGAAAATGGCTTAATAAACAGGACAAGCATCCACTGGGTTGCAAAAGTTGTGTTTCTGTGTCATCTTTGCAGAGTTTGTGGATCGAGAGGACCACACTTATCCTCACACATCCCCTGCCGGGCATCTCTCGTTGGTTTGAGGTGGACAAGAGAGAGCTGGTCAGTGGTTCCTCCTTCGCTTTTATGCTTTTGCCTTTTAGAATAGAATTGCAAGGATCTTAAGCGTAAACGTTTGTTTTGGTGTTGTGAATCAAATTAATTGAATGAACGAAAACCAAAAGAATTGAACTGAATCGAATGGAATGAAATCCCTGGGAGACATGTCATTAATATTAATTAATAAGATAAATTCCCATTTTATTATATTGTCTGTTGGAATAGAATCTTAAAGCTTTATGTCTTGAGGGAAAAATGTCTTTTCCACTGTTGAATTGAATTGAATCAATTTGATTTTAATCCAATTTGGATCAAATACAATGTCATTGAATCAAATCAAGTCATTTTGAATTCCTAAGAGACAAGTAACTGATCCTAATGTTTGGATAAATTCCCAGGTTATTTTAAACCCAACAATGTTTCTATTCATGTATTTTTATATAAATTTTGGGATATTGTGTTTAAAAAAACGCTGGATTGAAACACCAGATGCGAATAAAATCTCAATTTTGTTCTCTTGAACACATCGGGATGGAAACGGTGCTTTATTCGCAAATGTTTTATGTGATATTAGATAAGATTATTATTTTTGATTATTATTATCACATAAGATAAATTTGTTATTTGGATGGAAACATAGCTAATTATAAGTTGTACAATAGATGGCAAATCCACGTGAAATTAACTTTAATTACTGCAGCAACAATGCGTAAGTGCAGAATTTTTTTTCGTAAGCTATCAATCAAGTTTTTTAATTCAGTAGACACGAAAACCAAAACAATTGTTTGTGCATATTGTGTATAATTGTGTTTTTTGCTCAATTATAATAAAATTTCAGCAAGAGCAATGTGGATTAAACTGTACAAAGTGGGTTCGCATTATAGCTGCTTTAAGTATAAAAGTAATATAAACGTAAATGCAAGTGGTTTTATTTATTTATTTTTATTTTATGCTTTAAAAGTACTAGAGCTGTGTTTGCAAGTGCTGTTAACTGTAAACCTTTCATTTCCCCGCTAGGTTGAAGTGAGCCCGCTGGAGAATGCCATCTCCGTGGTGGAGAATAAGAACCAGGAACTGCGCACTTTAATCAGCCAGTACCAGCACAAGCAGCTGCACGGCAACATTAACCTACTTAGCATGTGTCTCAACGGAGTGATTGATGCAGCTGTCAACGGAGGCATCGCTCGCTACCAGGAGGTGAGAAATCCAGCAAAACACGCTCTGCTCATGCCTGCTGTTATCAAACAGCCATGTTTTTGTCACATCTCCAAGCCTTACAATTAACTTTGAAAGACAGATTAGCTACAAATAAGCTTTAGCTGACTTTGTGATTAAGCAAAATGCTGAGAAAGTAAGTCGATTGCAAATGCTGGGAAATATGAGCATTAATGTAAAGAGCTCAGGTTTGAGCCAATATACAATATACCGCAATAAAATATGCAGCAGTTCAGCTACCTGCTTAAAATGTCTCTTCTCAAGTAAGTCTTTATTTGGTTGCAGTATGAGATGAAAATAAAATGAAAAAGAAAACGTCCAAAATGTTTAAACAGTATGTGTGTGTGTGTGTGTGTGTGTGTGTGTGTGTGTGTGTGTGTGTGTGTGTGTGTGTGTGTGTGCGTACGCATGCATTAGGCTTTAAAAGTCTGTCAAGGAACTTTTTCATTTAACTAATATAATTTTAAATGTTACATCATTATATAATAATCTAAACTTATAGTATATTCACAAATTTCGTATTTAAAGGAGTAGCCGATACCAAAATGTCAACAATTCAATGTTTTCCACAAATGTATTTAATTACCTAAAATGTGTTGCATCGCATATTGCTAAACTGGTAGCTATAAGCTTTTCTTATTATCTTCTTAGCTGTATTAGCCTTGTAGCTCCCATGTAAAACTTAAAATATCAAAATATGTCTTCTCTAATCAACCATATAAGCATTAGGTAAGTTAACTTCAGAATTGTAAAACATGACGAAGCACGGAGTTATTGGAAAATAATCACCGGCAGGGTGAAGTATATTATTCGAAGTATATTATTCCATTAGAGAACTTTGCCAGTGATTACGATTTTTTATTAAAGTACAACACACCATCATTTTTTATCCATTTATAGTTACAATTGTATTGTAGAACATCCATGAAACAAGTTCCATTTATCACTTACATTAAAGTACCTATAAACATTCATCTCCTAACTAGCCTCTCTTTTGTGTTTCTCTTGAAGTTAATAAGACAAATAACGCAGTTTGGTTGTCAGGTTACCGAGAAACCACAAACCCCCATGTGTCGAAAAATTTATAGCTTTACGTCTGACTTTTATAAAGCTGCCACTGACACTGGAGACTCCTTACATAAATGATGGAATAAATGTCTCTTTACAAAAAAAAACTTCCGTTAATGTTAATAAGTGTCCTCACACAAGTCTCTGTGACAGCTGTTACTATAGAAACAATAATATATTAGAATGAGTGTATTAAACTAAACCTTGCAGGCAAACTATTGTCTGATTTGCTCTTATAGAACATGAATCGACACCATCTGACCAATTAAAATTCAAAAGATAAACTAATTCAGGTGAATAAATTATAACTTTAAACTCTTGCATCTGTTTTTTTTTTTTTTTTTTTTTTTAGGCATTCTTTGATAAAGAATACATCTCCACTCACCCAGAGGACACAGAAAAAATCACTCAGCTCAAGGACCTCATGCAAGAACAGGTGAATATGGAAATCTCCGCACATGATCCTCTCAAGCTAAACAGCCCAAAATATTTGGATATGATCATATAGTCAGTATAATATGGTGGGTCATGTTTTAGGTCCACATCCTGGGTGTAGGGCTGGCGGTCCATGAGAAACTGGTGCACCCGGAAATGCGTCCTCTACACAAGAAGCTGATAGATCAGTTCCAGATGATGCGGAGCAGTCTGTGCCATGTGAGAACTGAACATTCATTCATTACTGTGCCAGTGCTAACCTTCAGCTCATGATGATAGGTGTACGAACATGACTTTGTATGTATGTGTGTGTATTCAGTGCAGTATGTTTGTGTGTGTTCTGCAGGGTTTGCCTGGCTTGGACAGACTGAGTGCAGCCTGCTCTGGACCCAGCAACCCACGAGCCATCCTCCCGTCTCATAATCCTATGAGCCCAGAGAGCATCAAACTCATGCACAGACACAGGTGATCAGAACACACACACACGCCTTACTATCCTTGTGAGGATCTTCCATTGATGTAATATTAATGCAGCTAATTAATGCTATACCTACACCTAAATCTAACCCTATCCTTAACCACAGTAACCAAAAAAAGCTCTTTTGGCTCTCAGTTACTGGTCCTCAGTAAGATATGAAAACATGCACCATGTTACTAGATTCCAATCCAATTCCACTGACAAATTTGAAAGAATTATGCGTTTATAAAGGGAATTATAATGGGATTTCTTACTTTGACTTTATGTTTCGTCATATTATATTAGTCTCTGTCTCATCACCGAAGGTAAGTCTCATCATCGTCTCTCCACTTGACTGATCACATTGGTGGGGAAATAATCGCTGATTAATTCAATCAGTACTGACCTAACAGATCATCAGATCAACACGTCCTAAAAGTAGATCAAGAGGACCCAATTTAACAAATGAGACAAAAATTACTATACTTGGTCATTTATTTATTGAGGAAAATGGTCCAATATTACATATCCGTGAGTGGCCATTCCAAAACATTAACTTTATTCTTCTTTAACCATTCTTTGGTAGAATGACTGTGGTTAGTGCCATTGTCTTGCTTCATCACCCACTTTCACTTGAGATTCAGTTCATGGACAGATGTCCTGCTATTTTCATTTAAAATTCAGTGGTATACTTTAGAATTCATTGTTCCATTAACGATGGCAAGTTGTCCCGACCCAGATGTGGCAAAACAGGCCCAAACTATGATACTACCACCACCATGTTTCACAGATCAGATAAGGTTCTCATGCTGGAATGCAGTGTTTTCCTTTCTCCAAACAGTACACCATGTGTTCAAAAGTATGTAGACGCCTGATCACGACCCCTATACATGGGCCTTCCCCAAACTTTTCCCAAGCTTTTTGTCTAGAATGTCTTTATATGTTGTAACATAATTTCCTTTCACTGGAACTAAGGTGCTGCAGCCCAAATCTGTCCAGCATGACAATTCCCCGAGCACGAATCAAGGTCTATAAAGACATGGTTTGCCAAAGTTGGTTTGAAAGCACTCAAGTGGACTGCACAAGGCCCTGACCTTAATTGAACACCTTTTAGGATGAATTGGAATGCCAACTGCATGCAAGGCCTCCTCACCGGACATCAGTGCCTAACTAATGCTCACTAACCTCACTAATACTCTTGTGGCTGAATGGGCAAATCCTCAAGCAACATCCCACAATCTAGTGGAAAGCCTTCCCAGAAGAGTGGAGGCTATTATAGAAGCAAAGGATGGACCAACTCCATAGTAATGCCATAACTTTGGAATATAATGTTCCACAAGCAGATATGGGTGTCATGGTGAGGTGTTCGCATAGTTTTATATAGTGTAGCTACAGCGTGGAGGAGTATGGGTAATTTATTGATCCACCCAAGTTGAGCCACCCTGTCCAGTTTCAGGTTCAGTCATGTAGGTTTTGAACTATGAAATAAGCCAATCCATCATTTTCTCATGAGCACACTGTACCCAATGTGTTCCTCATGACTCATACACTCTCACTGACATTGATCTCCACTGTCCACTCATTACTCTTTCACTCTTCTTCTCTCTGCTCTATTTTGTCCCTCTCCTTCCACCATCATTTTTTTTGTGTTCTTTATTCGTTCTCCTCCATGTTTTGGCCATGACATTCTATTACACCACTTTTTATTTTGTATCCATTGGCATTTCTTTGGTCTCTTATAACAATCCCTGCCCTCCTCACTGTTCCACCCCTTTGGTCTACTGTTTCCATCTCCAAAACCATCACCTTTTTCTGTTCCCCACACTGTCATATCCTGCCATACCTCCTTCCCCACCACTCCCTTCCATCTCGCCCTCTGCAGCCCATCTTTGTCTCGTACCGTGCGTCACTCCTCGTCTTCCCTCTCCTCCAGTGAGACGGGGAACCTCCTCATCCTCACTGACGGAGTGCTGATGGAGCATCCTGAAGAGCTCTACCGCATGCAGGTTAGTCCACATGTGCCTTAAAGTGAACCAGAATGTATTTGAAGACCAGAGTTTTATTTTTATTTTGAATAATAAACTGTTGACTCTCCAGCCCAGTCCCTCGACGTCCAGCCTGAGCTCTACTCACTCCGCTCCTCCTCAGATGATCAACTCGGGCCCCGGCAGCATCCGAGGTGAGCTGGACACCACTAACACCAAGGAAGAAAATAGTATCTTAGATCTACGCATGTATAACAAAACTGTTAAGGGTCAGAACATGCTACAATCAAAGCACAGTGCATGAGTGAAGAGCATTTTATACATATGTCTTTGAATTAGAAAATTTAACGGTACACACTTTAAAGTAGAACATTAAATGTGGACATCCATTCGCCATCACCAAACCCTGGTGCCTTATTACTGCTTTTCTCCACCTTCCCCACACACTGACATCCTGCCATACCTACTTCCCCACCGTTCCACTCCATTTGAGGGAGAAAATTTAAAGCTACACAGTTTAAAGTAGAACGTTAAATGTGGACATGCAGTGAAGATATTTGAATAGAGAGTAAGTAGTGAGCAGGTTTGACATATCGCTCTCTCTTTCTCTGTGCAGTCGGTTCTCCATCACTGCCTGATCGATACAGGCACAACCGCGAGATGCTGATGCTACTGCCAGCGCATCGAGATCGGCCCAGCAGCGCCATGTACCCCAACCTCAGTGAGAATGGACAGGTATGTAGACGACAAGAAAAAAAACATGACACACAGATACATGCAGCTTCACATGGCTGATTTTCTCAACCAATTATTGTATGGATAAGGCACAATATAATAATCCAACATCAGTTTTTAATATAAGAGGACAACAGTAAATGGCATATTAACACTACAATGGCAGTCCATATAATACGCAATTTGATTATTTGACTGCTGGGTAATCTACAAATACAATTCTTTCTTTTTTACCTCAAAGTAGAATAATCTATTTTTTTTTTTTTTTCTCTTGTAGTGTGCTCTGCAACAACAACAAAAAAAAATTATTTCTAATGTTCATACCGATATAGAACACTCATCACAGTATAATAAACCTTGTACTTATCCTTCATTTTCCATTTACTTTTACTTGTTTTGACTTGTGCTTTTGTTTTGGTTTAGGTTTTGGTCCTGTCTGTGTCTCTGCATACTTATTGTGGTCACCTGTTTGCTGTTAGTCCTTAATTAATTCGTCGGTTTATATTTATATAATGTTGAGGTCATAAGCCTTAGAGAATCTGCAAAAATATTAATAATTATATATTTTTAAAAAATAAATAAATAAATAAAAAGAGGGGTCATAAAACTTACATTTTGGTTTTTTTATGTTGTTATTTTGTCTTCTGGGAAATATGTAAGTACTAAATTAAAAAAAAAAAGATCTTTATACAAAATAATACACTGATCATCCTGTTCAAAATATTACAGCCCCTGCCTTTTGATGGACTTTGTTGCTTTCTTGAGCATCAGTGTTTGCACCTTTTTATATATATATATATATATATATATATATATATATATATATATATATATATATATATATATATATTACGAGTGTACGAGTCCCTCAGTCGTCCTCAGTGTGAAAAGATGGATCTCAACATCATATAGTCTGTTGGAAAGGAGTCTAACATTCAGAAGATGCTGGAAAAGCAAAGAATGTGCAGCACCTGGAGGATTTTTCTGAAGAACAGTGGGGAGTTTAACCGCTCAGGACAAACAAGGGACTCATGAACAACTCTCACAAAACATAAAAACAATCATTGATCATCCAGGTAACGCCACACGGGATTAAGAATCGAGCGTGTGTAAACTTTTGAACTGGTTCATTTGTGTAAATTCCGTTATTATTGTGTCTTGTGGACTAAACATCTGTAATGTGAAATAGCTTATGCAAGGCAGGACTAAAAAGCCAAAATGATCCCAATTTTTAATGATCCCTCTTATTTATTTTTTTAATTATTAACATTTTGCAGATTCTGCAAGGCGTATGTATACTTATGACCTCAACTGTATATTTTGTCAGTGCAACTAAAATAGATAGTTGAATGTACATTTTCACTGACTTGGTTAACTTACCTTATCATATGATGATCATTAATGCACAAATGCATTTCATTTACATGTCGTAGCATGTCTTTTTCAGTATGCATTCTTGCAGCATTGACTGCATACACATATGGTCTATAGTTAATATGAGCACATTTTTTTGTCTCCAGCCTACCAACCTGCAGAGGGCCTTGTTTCATCAGGTGATCGGTCCATGCAAGCCATGCAGCGACCCCAATCTCTCTGTGGCTGAAAAAGGTAGTTGTCTAGCTATCTCTCTTGTTTCTCCATGACTTTTAAACCATTAAAAATATATTTTAAAAAATCATCGGGATATGACTGTGCCCTGCATTTTTTGGACCTAGTGCTAATTGCAAGTATTCAGCCTCACATATCTGATATCTATTTTTATATCTCAGTTCTGTGATTCTGTCCATGGTCTCTTTATTACAGAACATATAATGATCTATATTACATTATATGATATTAATAGGGACCTCTTATATGACCTGATTTCTATGCAACTGACAATGATGGCCTTTTTAGCTACTAAAAAGTTCTTGAGTATATTCTTGAGTTGATCGATCTGACTTTTTCTTTTTTTTTTTAAAGTTGCTTGACGAGTTGAATTTAAGTATGTGGAATAATTTTTTTTCTTACCTCGCCCTATTCTGAGATTTATATTTCATTAATGATTATGGATTTGCCCAGTATTGTGCCTTATCATGGGAGATTTCACATATTAACCACAGTGGCAGAAGTACGTAGGTCATGACCTAACCATAAAATACACTGCCTAGTATAAATATTCCGTCCCATTAAAGCTCAATTAAATATAATTTCCTACATTTACATTCTAAGTAGACATTATTTATGCAATAATCCTTTGTTTAATAATTCACAAGTTCAATGGGTAGGGGTGAATACTTATGCAAGCATCTGTAAATATCATTTTCAAAGTCACTCCATTGTCTCCTGTGGAAGAAAAAAAAAAAAAGTAGCCACAAAATATTCCCAGAACACTTTGAGTTATAATCCAATTGTTAGTTACTCCTTTCTTCTTTAGTGCTGAGTGCTCCTAGCAGTTGGAGCCTGGACAGTGGCACGAGAGATGCACTGCCTTTCCTCTCGTCCCACGTGGGGAGTGTGATGGCTCCACCAGTGCCCCCTCGCAACTTTCCTTCTGGTAAGAGAGCCTAGAGTTATGTCCAAAAAAAAAAAAGTGAAAATGAAATTCAAGTGTAGAGGAAATGAAAATGTTCGAAATATGACTTTAGGCTAAGAAAAAGCAATGTAGTCATGAGTGTGTGTTGTGTTCCTTAGATACAGTATATGAATGAAAACCTTTTTTTAAAAGCTGTTGGCATCAGATACGCTAATGTCAGTGGTTTAGGCGATGTCTTTATTATGTGGGTTCCTGAAGTGATTTTCAGGTGCAGTAAATCTCATTGCTGGTGCAAAATGAATTGATTTGCATTGGCACTGCCATGTATTTTCCACCGTTTAGTATAAGCACCACAAATTGCACATTCGTTCAGTTCAAAATCCAGAAACAGACCAATCTATCTAAAGCTAAGCTATCTTGCTCTTTGGAAGATTGCTCTTTCTTTCATCCATCCTGTTAGTAAATCAGCTTGCATGATTTTGCAAATGTTTTTATTAAATCAGGGCTGCCATGGCTGGAACCACATCAGAAGTGAAGCCTGCAAGCATTCATCCTTGCAGATTTCCCACCGCATATGAGACACAATTTCCCTTCCATGCCTTTCCTGAATGTTAAATATGCTTAGAAAGAATCCTCTCGTGTATTGAGTTCATGTGTTTTCTCAAACCTATTTTCTAAGCTATGGTGTCCTTTCCTTTAGGGCACTTCTCGATGCACTTTGATGCTTTCCAGCAGCAGATTGGTGAACTCCCCCCAGCCCTCCCTGCACGCTCCTTAAGAAAGGTACCTTTGACTAAATTTCTACTCTTTCTAGTCCTTATTATGCATGCAACTGGTGAGTTAAAACATCCTACCTTTACACCCTGTCCAAATTTCCCTGAATCCTGACTTGGTTGTCATTTGTAGATTTATAGAAGTGCTTGAAGGTTTGTACATTTGGTTGTAAGACATCATTAAGGTCTTCTTTTCCCTCACATTGGACGGTTTATTGTTGCTACTACCACTGCACTGATTCACCGGGGTCTTTTGTCATTAGTGGTGCAATCAATAAATATGGATTTAATGAGAGCTCAGACAGACAGGTTGAAAAGCATAAATACTAGCATAAATGTAGAGATCTTTGCCATTTCTCTGCCATTTAATTAGAGCAGGCATAGGGCATGACATTTGCAAGCTGCATTAGAGAAAACTGTTTCAGACATTGGGTACAGGTGATTCAGGACATGGAAATGTTTGTAAAGGCAAAGGGTAATAAAAAAAAATATCATATAGGTATTAATTATCCTGGGTGGTAGTAATGCCAAGATCAATTTTTCTAGATCAAGTTCATGTCCTTAGCCGGATTTGCAAGACCATTCAACATGCACCACTGGTTTGATGTATTTAATTTCTATACTATATTATCTGTTGTTTCAATAATATTTCAAAATGGAATTTTGCCCAGGTCTTGTGTTCATTCTAATGCCATTTCTCTTCCCCCTGGCTCCAGTCCCCTCTTCACCCCATACCCGCCTCACCCACAAGTCCTCAGTCGGCCCTTGATGGTAGTAACTCCACGCTGTCGGGCAGTGCCAGCAGTGGCGTCTCGTCCCTAAGCGAGAGCAACTTCTGCCCTTCCTCATCAGATGCTCCTGCGCTGGACTCAACACCCAGCTGCCAGACGTGGACCACAGATACTGATGAGGCGGAGACACCCCGCATCGTCCACTACAGTGTCTCCGAGCCTGACGTCCTGGACAGCCTAAAGCCAGCCCCCTGTCGCAGTCACTCAGCACCTGTGGGCGTCATGCCAGTGCTGCCTCCAGATGGGCACCACCATATCCACGCTGGGCCTGTTGGCCATTACCACCTCCATCAGCATGAGCCACCTCCAGCGCTTCCCCCAAAACCGTACCTGAGAGAAGGCTGCATCCCAGAGGAGGACTTGAGACCTGTGCCGAGACCAATGCCACGCAAGATCTCCCAACCACTGCTCACCAACAAGGAAGAGCAGGCCAAAGTGGCATGGGAGCATGGAATCAGTGAGGAGTAGAGGCGTGGCTGGAAGTGGAGCAGCTCGATTGCATGTCGAGTGGTTGAAGCTGGGTTTGGAGAATTGTAGAATTGTAGAAAGAGAGAATTTGATCTGGTTCATGTTACCTCCAACAAGACTTTTCACCAATCATCATAGGAGCCTCACTGGTCCTGATGCAAGAACTGAGTAAATCCCTTTGATGAACTTTGAAGATTATAGCAGTCTGGTTTATGCTTCATCAGAAGTGCTTCTGGGAATGGCCTCAAAAGGAACTTCTGAAAGCCTGTAATGTTCTTGGTTTTCAAAACAGTAGGAGGTTCATTTTTTTTTCCCCTTCAATCTGTCCATCAAATAATGGGGGTTGGCCAGTAAACAGGAATAAGTATTATGTGAAAGACATTTTGTTGTCTGTTCCACCAGAATGGTGTCTTGATTTGACGTGCAGTGTATGAGGATATAGCAGTTTTTAATGTGAATTCATCTGAGACATCGACAATCTCATGTAAACTGCATGTGCAGTTTCGGGCAAGCTAATTTAAAAATGTTCATTAGATAAGCTACAAGTACTCTGAACACTGCATAAGTGCCTCCAAGCGACTGACAAGAAATATAACAGGTATTGAGGTATACATCACATTAAGAATATGAAGTTAAATTATATGTTAAAAATATGAAGTACAATAGTTTATTGATCATTAAAATCGTTAAGTCATTGGACTGTGCTGTTATAGGAAAAGAATCCATGCTGAACTGGAGTCATACAGCTCGAAGTGAAGCAAAGTTATTTTCCTATAACTGCATGATTACATTTTTTAACTTATTAATTAACATCACATCACGCTCCACTATCCTTTCCCAAACGCCGCTATCCTTTCCCAAACTCCACTATCCTTTCCCAAACTCCACTATCCTTTCCCAAAAGACTTTCCTATACCAGAAAATTTACTGACATTACAAAGCGCTGATGCTGAAGACTCCTTCAATAAATGTTATATAAACGTCTCCTTACAGAAAGCTTCACCATATCAACAGTTACAGCTTTTCCTTTGTTAAATAACAACACGTTAATAAAAAAAAAAGTTCATTATTAGCCTTAGATTATATGGAGACAAGTCTCTGTGAATTAGTTGCCACTACAGACACGATAACGTATTATTAAAATAAAACGTTAATCATTTATGTTATGATCGGAAGGTCGGAGGGTTCAAGCGCCAGCACTGCCAAGCTGCATCTGTTGGGCCTTTGAGCAAGACCCTTAACCCTCTCTGCTCCAGGGGGCGCTGTATCATGGCTGACCCTGCACTCTGACCCCAACTTCCTGACATGCTGGGGTATACGAAGAAAAGAATTTCACTGTGCTGTTATTGGTATAAAGACTCATTAAAACTACTGTCAGAGCTCCTCTAGAAAATTAATCCAGAGCTACTGAATTAAACGCTGTTTTATTTTAAAAAAAAAAAAAAAAAAAAAAAAAAGAAAGAATAAACATTGCAACACTGTATCTTGGACAACCTCCCTTAAAAAGTGACTTAAATAGTGACTTTTCTGAAAAGCCTTTTTCAGAAGTTTCAGAAGTATATTCTGAAGGAAGCATAAACCAGTCTTGAGTCCTACTAGATTCGTGCTTGCCACCTGTCTACCACTACCACTACTATAATCTTTTTTTTCTTAACGTTTTTCTAGAGAACTGTGAGCATTTTGGTTTTACTCCATTTACTCCTTTGGTAGGTGATTTTACCCCAAATGACTTACAAGTGAGATAGAATGCAATCCAAAGTAGAGCTGGAGAGTTGGGGTTAAAGTTGACATTCAGGAAGCATTCAAACTCGCATTGGAACTCGCAGCCTTCCAGACCTGGGATTTGAACTCACAAGCTTCTGGACTCTTGAGTAGAACCTTAAGCACTGAGCTCCTAGGGTGTGATACACAACTGAATATCTATAGTACAGTATGAAAGCATGGCAAATGTCCTTGCTAATGTTCACGTCGACGTTAGCGGCAGTCAAAAATATTCAAAGATGTACGATTTTCTTAGGCCCGTCCCACGTTCTGATATGTCTTTTAACCACTTAGAAAGCAGAGTATTCAATGTTTTAACATGTCAGTTATGTAAGTGGTTTACTGTGATTTATTTTCATTTGAAGAGTTTGAATCGACGGAGGGCGTACATGTTAAATTTGTGCAAAATCTACTCATTTTGGAGGGCGAATTCACCTCTTTTTTTTTTCTTTTTTTTTAAATTCTGGAAGAACCGCACTTTAGCACTTAGTTCTGGAGTACCAAAAACCTTTTGAAGTAAGTGACATTTATTTCAAAAATAAATATTTTCGTTTTGCTGAGTCATTCGGACGAGAGCCTCGCGCCTTGTTTTATATTCTTATAATCACAGAAACTGTCATAAGTCTGTGAAGTGAAGTCTGACTCGAAACATTCTCATTTATCCTCCCATAACATTGACGTGACCTTCAGTATTCCTCCCCAATGTGGTACACTTTCTATTTTCATTTAAAAGAATTCAGTTCTGAAATAGGAAACTCCCTGCCAATTCTCTGAGGAGTTGGCACACTGACATGGCACTAAGAGGCTTATGTACATGGCAAAGCTTCATTACACACACACGCACACTTTATTATCACGCTGCAAAAGCAAATCAGCCAACCACTCGCAGCTCAATTATCCACTTAGATGAATACGAAAGCCATTTCACAGATGTCTTTACAGCGGAACTGCTTTTGCTCGCAGCACGTTCCGCTTTATTATTTCATTTCTTTCCCTTACGTTTTTGTAAAGATGAATATATTTTTAGATAGCAATTGTAAACCTCCCTAACTTTATCTAATAAAAACCTGTATAGTAAAAATAAGACAGATAAAATTATATATTAATATTAATCCAGGGTGATGGGTGATAACATTTAAATAATGTACACTGTTATTATGCAAGTGAAGGGATTTTGACCCTTTTAGCTGCTGAAGGATGTGCAATCACTTCCTGGTGGATACATGATGATGTGTGAGACTAGAAGATGTGATTTAATTTCATAAGACTTTTTGTACAAGTGTGCAGGTTTTCTTTATTATAGTAGGGACACAAAAGTGAAATAAATGGCAGGAGTGATCTACAATGACTTTAGAAGAAGAAATGCCTCTGGACATGCATAGTTGAAAGTTTTTCCACTGTTAGATTGCGTTACTTTTTTTTCCTCAAGGATGTGATATGGAAATTTGTTATGGCTAATTCTGTAACAAATACCGAAACACATTCATTTGCAATTTTTCATATCCTCGTTTTCTTTCCTTTTTTTTTTTTTTTTTTTTTTTTTTTCCTGTATTTTGCAGTACTACAAGCTGCTCGTGTGCACTTTTAGAGAACATTTATCCATGCCAAATTCGCATGAGCAGGCATCATGATCAGTGTTGCATTTCTTAACAATTAGTTACACAAGCCACTGCTAATGTTAGACTTAAATCATTGACATTTATTCATTTGCCAGACATTTGAGCAAGTTACAAATGAGGCAGGGAAAAAGCACATAGTTGAACAGTTTAGGGTTGTGTTTTTGCTTAAGGACCTCAAAACTGACTCTGACAATCCTGGGATTTGAGCTCATAACATTCAGGCCACTGGCACTGACACACATTTAATTGGAGGAATAAAAATCCCTTCAAAAATGTAGAAAAATCATTTAAATGTATTTGTATGTCACTTGAATCAAACTAGAATTCAGTTGTACAATGGTGTTTGAAAGTTTGTGAATTTTCTATACTTCTGCATAAATATGACCTAAAACATCATCAGATAGAAGTTTTCTACTATGGGGATGGACAGTAAAAGTTTCTGAATTTAATTGAATTCCTATTGGATTAAGGTCAGGACTTTGACTTTGGACATTCCAAAACATTGCATCATGACCCACTTTCTCTTGAAATTCATTTCATGGACAGATGTCCTGACATTTTCTTTAAGAATTTGCTGGTATACTTCAGAATTCATTGTTCCATCATCCAAGCCGTTCTGGCCCAGATGCAGTAAAACAGGCCCAAACCATGTTTCACAGACGGTATAAGGTTCTTATGCTGGAATGCAATGTTTTCCTTTCTCCAAACATAAACCTTCTCATTTGAACCAAAAATTTATATTTTGGTCTCATCTATCCACAAAACATTTTTCCACTAGCCTTCTGGCTTGTCTGTGTGATCTTTAGGAAACTGCAGACAGGCAGCAGTGTTCTTTTTGGAGAGCAGTGACTTACTCCTTGCAACCCTGCCATGCACATCATTGTTGTTGAGTGTTCTCCTGATGGTGGACTCATGACCATTAACATTAGCCAATGTGAAAGAGACCTTTAGTTGCTTAGAAGTTAGCCTCGCTCCTTTGTGACCTCATGGACTATTACACTCCAAGAGTGTTGCTCTTGGAGTGATCTTTGTTGTTCGACCACTCCTGGTCAACAATGCTCATGAATTTCCTCCATTTGTACACAGTCTGTCTGAATGTGCATTGGTGGAGTCCAAACTCTTTAGAGATGGTTTATAACCTTTTCCAGCCTGATAAGCATCAACACTTTTACTGAGGTCCTCAGAAATCTCCTTTACACCGACAAATATGTGTTGTGAAGATCAGACTTTGATTAGATCCCTCTTCTTTAAATAAAACAGGGGGCTCACGCACACCTGATTGTGAACTATTGATTGAGAACACCTGACTCTAATTTCATCTTCAAATTAACTGATAATCCTAGAGCTTCACATACTTTTGCCACTCACATATATGTTGCATTGGATCATTTTCCGCAATAAATAAATGACAAAGTATAATATTGGTCTCTCTTTATCTATTTTTAGGACTTGTGTGAAAATCTGTTGATGTTTTAGGCCAAATTTATGCAGAAAAAATTCTGAAGGGTTCACAGACTTCCAAGCACCACTGTATAGGCAATTACTCATTAAGACATTAAACTACATAAATGAAAACAATAATATACAAAGAGAAAATAAGAAGATAGAAAACAATAAGGTTTTATAAACATTACAAATATTAATAACAATAATAAAGCTATATATTATGCAAAAGTGTTTAAATATTTCTTTCCAGTAGAGAACACCAGAGCTTGAGGCCAAGGTAAATAAACACTGATGTTTGCATAAAATATAAATAAATAAAGGGATATGAATTATTTTGCTAGCAGCAAGCATCTGTCTAAAATAAAATATTAGGCGTGTGCTTTATTTCTCTTTCACTATAGTGAGAAATTTATTAAAACTGTTCCTCTCCTCTTCTAAAACATTTCGTTCGTTTCCGAAACCTCTTTTTTACGAGTCATTTGCCGATTATTCCAAGTTAGATGTCAGATTTCAGTTTGATCTCAGTTTTATATGTATGTCACGGACACAGACACATAGATGAAGTGTTGTTGCATGTCTCCTTCTCTAGAGGATCTATTTTGGATTTGGAAAGAACATTTTTTTTATCACCGTCTTGCAAATAGCAGACATATATACTAGAGAATGCACATGATATACAGTATAAAATGTATTTAACCCTTGTTATACTTGAAGGATGTCAAAAAACAGTTCCTGTTTTCACGTTATGTATTTGCTTTGTGTGTGTGTGTGTAAAGTGAGGATTGAAACCTTTGTTTTGGGAAAAGGGAAGATTTTTAAAGTAACTACTATCTGAGAACCAATGAAACATGGCCATCGAAGCCCTAATGCATTAGCATAATGTTTTTATGTCATAATGTTAAAAGAAAATCAAGCAAGAATTGTAATTGATCACATTTATCACTTTTCAACTTCATCCGGTTTATATATATATATATATATATATATATATATATATATATATATATATATATATATATATATATATATATATATATATATATATATATATAAAATATATAATTCTAAAAACAATCCAGTCATAGACCAGAGATGAGCAGTTAAGGATTAAGGGATCCTTGAACTGAGATCTACCACTTTCCCAATCTGCTGTTTATATTCTTTTTATATTGTTTATCTTGTCTAAATGATCTGTCTACGTCCAAGACTTAGATAGACTTAGCAAAATTCCAGTGCTGAGGTGAGAAGAGATGAGCTTGTATCTTGGTTAGCCAAACGTGTTCATATAACAAATTTACAACAATAACTCTGTACATATACGAAACCATATAAGCTACGAGTGTGCATGTGTATATGTGTTGCGTATTTTTCCCCATATCAGCTGCATTAGTCATTTGCATAATTCCTTTACTCTTCGCATAGTACGCAGCTAAAATATAGAATGATGACAAATTAAATAATGTACATAAGCTTAATTTCCCTATCTGAATTGTTAAATGTTCAACAGGCTTTGCTTTTACATGACATGGTTAGTGGGTCAGGTCTACATTTCGTTCCATTTCCACTTGACACCTAAATTAAATTGTGATTAATTTCCTTTATCCAATGGAATTGGGGAACCCAATCATCCATTATTTCAGTTGCCCCTGAAACGAGTCACCTGCAATCAGTTACACAATATACGGATCAGTAATAACACTTCTGAACCACTTTATATGTAATTTTAGAAGCAAGCGAGATGGCTGTTGTTTTTATATTTAAAAAAAGAAATGGCAATATCTTGAAAATAAGGAGTCATTTGGTCCCAGGTAAAGGGAAAACAACGATGAAGGACTTTTCGGTTGTATTTGTACATAAAACTGTAGAAAGATCAGTACTTACACTTTTAAAAGCATTTCAATTCATACGTCCCAGCATCTGTCTTTATGTATATAATCCTTCTGTATTTATACGGTTAAGAAGGGCAAATCATGTATAGACTGGGATTAATTGTCTGCCTTGTACTTTCTGATGTAAATGTGTTTTTAAAACTAAAAGCAAATGGGGAATCAGTGACTCTTTTCAATGGCCTAATCAGTTATTTTGTGTATTTTGCATTGAAAGCTGAAGAACATGTTATGTTTTACGAGTATTCTCAGTTTTATTTTTTCTTCTTCTTTTTTCTTTATTTCTTTTTTGTGTATATATTGTGCTGGCATGAACAAAATGTGATGTGAACTTTAGATGTAAATACATGTTGTTTTTTTTCTCACTCACTAACTACTGTGATGTAGAACTCCTTATTAATGCCTAACATTAAAGGTGATGTTTTATCGATCCTTGTCTATTTAGCTTTTCTTTTTGCACACTTAATTTAAATTTTATTAAAGGTATTTTATGCCCTGCCATGTATTGGCACCCCATCCAGGGTGTCCCCCACCTTGTGCCCCAAGTCCCCTTGGATAGGCTCCAGGCTCCCATGCGACCCTATGGAGGATAAGCAGTACAGAAAATGGATGGACGGATGGTATTCTAAGATAAGTGTTTCTGCACAATCTTGCATAAATCTTGCACAATCTTCTATGGGATAGGATTAATTGTAGTTGGATCATTGTTGTGCTGACTATTTGAAAAGTTAGAATATTCAACTTCCTACTAGGAAAAGAGCAGTGCTCAGCTACTCAAATGCTTCATTAAGTCAGAGTTCCTTCAAGACACAAGAGAACTTATAGTTGCTGAAATATATGTGTAACCACATTGGACATTAACAAAACCAATATGGCTTTCCCTGAGTGAGCCCGTATAACTTTTCGACCAGTTTTCACCCATTTTCTCCGATCGCCCCAGAAGCTTTGCTTTCCAATGGCAGGCTTTCCAAATGAAAATTCTACCCTTTGGCTTCTTTCTATTGCCACAGGTTTTTCCACATGTATGCAAGTGTCCTTGTCTTTTCTAATAACCAATGGCATCAGGACACTACCGTATTTGGACAACTGGCTCCTATGTGTCTCCACCAATGAGCAAGTCATTCGAGGCATGTCCACCCTGCTCACACACAAAACAGCACTCAGTCTCACTGGGAGGTCATTAAAGAGCTCGCTAACACCAAAGCAGGCCACAAAATTCACTGAGAATGGTAGCCACCCTGTCACCCCAATGTGTGGCAAGCATTATTATTATGCTTGCCAATTAGATACAGCCAGGCTGCCTTGTCAAGAACCGGCTTGTATTGAGGATGCTAGAATTAATGGCAGCATTTGAACAGATACTTCCCCTAGGCTTGCTGGAGGTACAAGATTTTCAAAAGAGAGATATCAACCTATGGCTGGACCTCCCAAATGCCACCGTTTGAAACTTTTTCTTGTTTTGTTAAGGGAGACCCAGGAACTAGCTTCGGAGCAGTGCCTCATCAAAGAGAGAGAGTAGAATACATCAACCTGCTGGAATTGAGGGTGGTCCACCTGGCCCTCAAGTTATTCTTACTTGAGATGTTGCTCAGATAATGTTGTGATAGTCAGCCACACACTGTAAATCAGCAGTGCGGCACAAGGTCAAGCAACTCTCTTGGTCTTGCACAGAATCTCCTCCGGTGGGCTCATGCACAGCCTCACTGGTAACAATTCATCTGCCAAAGCTATACAACAGTGAAGTGTACACACTGTTGAGAGGACACATACGTCCAAGGGAAGAGCATCTGCACCAATAAGTGGTAGTAGCCAGATAGCCCAAAGGTTTGGTGAGGCTTTTTGCTAATGCCAAGTCAACACAATGCTGCTTATGCTTCTCCTTGGTACAGCCAGACAGCCTGCTGGAACACAATGTAGTCTTGATTATGACCCCTTAATAGCTGTTGCAAGAACATCCTGATGGATTTACAGGTGTGCTGCTTCAGGAGGAATCACCATGCACTTTCTCCAGGTTCTACAAGGTTAACATCTCCTGTCCCAGTAGTGTAAGTAAAAAGGCCATCTCTGAACACCTTTCGGGTAAGTCCTAAGGTGAGCCCAATTCCTCCTGACATTATCGGTGTACATTATTTAGGTGATTCCCAACGTGCATGATGGTTATGAGGGGTGAAGTAAAAACAAACAAACAAACAAAAAGACAAAAAAACACGGTTCTATGAACCCTGAAAAACTGCCAGGGGTCCTTGTCATTTTGAACTGGTGCCAACCTTCTGAGAACTTGGGTAAAATGGTAGAAGCTCTCCAGGTGATGCTTACAGTTACATACTGTATGTAATTAGCATTCAGTGGCGTTATTCTCTACTGAGGAGGCTTCACCAAGTATTACATTTTTTGAGCTTGGCAATAATTTTAACAATTTTGTGTTAATGGATACCATTCACTTTCAGTAACTGCTTTAACTTGGGCAGGGTCATGGTGGATCTGGAGCATATCCCGAGAACAGTGAGCGTGAGGTGGGAATACACCCTGGCTAGGTTACCAGTCTATTGCAGGTCACATGCACACACATTCACACCTAGGGGCAATGTAGAGTCACCAATACATCTACTGGCATGTTTTGGGAGGAAACCAGAGAACCTGGAGGAAACCCATACAGACACGGAGAGAAACACCACACAGACAGTAACCTGGAGATGGGAGGCTGCAATGCTACCCACTGTTGGGATAGGCTCCTGATCCAGTGGATGAATGAATGAATGGTCAAAAGAATGAATGAATAAATGTCACGGTCGTTTCTGGCCATTTTGGTACCCATCAACACCAAACCCCCCCCCCCCCCCCCCCCCCCCCCCACCTCCAGGGATACCAGATAATGGCATGCAATCATAAAGCGTTACCTGATTAAAGCTTTAAAACAAAACTCTTCAGGGCTACAACCCTGAATGTCCAGGCAAGGGCTTTGGGTTGCTCATTGTCACCCCTGAGCTGTTGGCGCCCTCAGCCAGTGGTTCCCAAACTTTTCCAGGGCAAGGCCCCCCAAATGGCATTGACATTTCACCGAGGCCCCCCTTTTGCAAGATGTCTTTAAAACACATTAAAAATACAGACTTCTGAATATATCCCCCCTTTATATATATATATATATATATATATATATATATATATATATATATATATATATATATATATATATATATATATATATATATATATATAAAATTACATCTTGCATCTTTACATTGCATTAGATTAGGAAATGATTGTGTGTGTGTGTGTGTGTGTGTGTGTGTGGTTGTCTGAGAGTGAGAAAGAGAAAATCATGTATTTATTTATTTTTCACACCAAATTGTTGAGGCCCCCGGGCACCCCCTGGTGGCCCCCAAGGGGCCACGGCCCCCACTTTGAAAACCACTACCCTAGGCGACTGTCTAGTTCACCTTTGCCTAGAAACAGCCCTGTGAATGAGTGCACTTATCCACATATTCCCAACCCCCTGTGCTGCACAGTTTAGTGTTTTCCCTGCTCTAACACACCCACTTCAACTAGGAGGAGCGTATTAGTTGAATCAAATGTAGAAGAGGAGGGAAAACATCAAAATGTGAAGGACAGGAGGTTGGGAACATGTGGATAGGAAGCTGCCTCCTGCCAGAGAGCCGATTTAGGGTTTTTTTTTTGTTTGTTTTTTTTTGTAAATTAATACAAGACAGAATAATAGGGTGATCTTTTT
This sequence comes from Ictalurus punctatus, assembly GCF_001660625.3. NCBI lineage: Eukaryota > Metazoa > Chordata > Actinopteri > Siluriformes > Ictaluridae > Ictalurus > Ictalurus punctatus. Next base: position 5,820,191 of record NC_030436.2, read on the forward strand.
GCCACACTTCTCAGCCACACGCACCCCATGCACTGACCAAATGTTGTGCTGTATATGTGCGTGTGACAAATCACGTGTGATAACATTCTCCATTTTAATAACATAGACAACATAAAGGCAGAATGTAGAATCTGTACAGTAAAATCATCACATGTAGCAGGGTCTACTGACAACCTTCACAGCCATATTAGACCTGCACATCCAACAGTGCAGTGAGTGTGATCTGTTTGGAACGGTTTGAGTTTTGTATAGTTCAATATAAATAAAACATTCAATCCACATGCGTAATATATTTGATGTTTTTACATTATTTAAGCTTTTTATGCTAAAATATAATCCCAAAATGATGTACAATTAAAGGTTTAGTATAATTACATTGAATCATTTAAGTGACATATGTGCACACATACTAATCATAGGTCAGAATATTGCTCAATTTGGCTGAATTATAAAAGCAAGAAGTGGTGCTACATGAAGGAGCAGAAAGAGGTGGATCTTAATGCTGAGCTGAACCAAATGATCTGGGCTCAAAAGAAAGAGCTGGAATTCCCACCACTAGAACCTGTGACTAAAAACAAAACTCACAAACGTACAAACCCATGCCCACGTCTCATCCAATCAGGAGGCGCCAACTGGACTCTGTCCCTCGACTAAATAATCTCCATCCAATGGAACGCGAGCGCGTGGTGTACGAGCAGCAGGACAACCAATCGCGTTGTGAATAGTGGCAAAAGAACCAATTGCGTATATGCGGGGGCGGGTCATACTTCATCAGGAAGCGTTCTCGAAGCAGTAGCAACGTTTTCGTAGTCAAAAACCGGTATCCGGACCTTTCGTGTGTGTGTCTGAGAGAACGTCTTATACATGTAACGTGTGTTTCAGAAGTTTAGAAACAGTTTAAGCTATGTTTAGTTTAAGTGGACTTTCCGTGGCTCTTGTTTTCGCTTTAGTGCCAAGCAGCAGCGAGGCTTTAAAAGAGGGAGACTGTGAAGGTGAGTTCATGTGGAGGAAGATGATGCGCGGTGTGAGTTAGCAAGCTGGCTAGCACTGAACTGTAATATCGTTATTTTATCGGATCATTTTCAGTTGTCCTTTTTGTGTCTCGCCGCTGTACGCGATGTAAAGATGAATTAGTTCAGACGTGTATTTTACTCTACAGCCCACTTGCTGAAACACTTGAGCTTAGTCACTGTTTTAATGGCACCAGTTGAAATGGCTGCGACCAAATCGCGTACTAAGTAGTATGTCAAAATAGTACACTACTGTACTTATAGTAACTCATAGCGACAGGACTGTTCAGTACAGTAGTATGCTGTTTTGAACACAGCCGTTGAGTAAGTCACAATGAGTGACATTTAACCTGTAATTGTACAATTAATTTTATATTAAACATACTGTAAGTTATTATTATTATTATTGTTAGTAGTAGTAATGGTATTTATTATTGTTATTGTTATTATTATTGGTGGTAGTAGTAGTTCTGTCTCAGTACTTCTTCAAGGTGGAAAAAAAAAAGTTGTTATCTGACATGACAGTAAAGTGTCATTCATCTTCAGGCCACCTTTGAGTTTATGAATTTGTAGAGCTGTCAGCGTAGAGCCACATCAATCAAGAAGTGATTATATTTCTGCAACGGATTGAGTCGGTCAGTCTACAAAGGACATCCAGGATAATGATAATGATTCTTTATTGGTCACATATACAGTAGAGCACAGTGAAATTGTTTTCTTCGCATACCCTATCCTGTCAGGAAGTTGGAGTCAGAGTGCAGGGTCAGCCATGATACGGCGCACCATGGAGCAGAGAGAGTTAAGGGCCTTGCTCAAGGGCCCGACAGTGGAAGCTTGTACCCCGACCTTCCAATCAGTAACCCAGAGCCTTAACCGTCAAGCCACCACTGCCCCATATTATATTATCAGAAAAGCGTATTATGACGTCACTGATCACAGTATGCAGGTTATATCATATTTCTCGGCTCTGCTTGGCAGGTGAGCGTCTCTGCACCAGCAGAAACAGGTGCACAGATCCCACTTTATTTGAAGTAATTCCCAGGAATGAGCCAAAAACTTTGTGTACAGTCTCTATATCGACTGTCTGGAACTTTGCATCTGGTGCCAAGATATGCAAAACACTATAGAGGTGCAATGGTGGCTTGCTTTCAGACAGTTAGTGGCCTGTTTTCATGCGCCAGTCAGGACAGCATGGAACGTGTATCTGAATATGAAGCATTTCGTGTTGTACAGAAATCTCGAATCTGAGTGGTCAGAAGGCGTTGATCCGTTTTCTAGAGCAACTCTGATGGTCGTTTCAGCTGTAAAGCAAATCGCAGGATTATATTATTGTTTATTTAATACGTTATTGTTTCTATAGTAACACTGTACATAAGGACTTGTACTGTGAAGCTTAATAATAAATCAATAACCGTGCTATTTAACACACAAAGATTGATTGATTTCTGTTAAGAGATGTTTAGTTCGCATTTATGGAAGGAGTCTCAGTCTCTGGTGCAACAGTCACAGGAGAGTCTTCAGGATAGAGAGGTTGTGTGGGTTATTTTGTTTTATTATCTTTTATTTATTTTAAAGTCGCAGTGCCTTGAAACACGCATTCAATGTGTTGACGTAAGTTCCATTGACAAAGGAAGTCAGGGCAGGACATATCAGGTGGCTCCTCCCCCTTTTTAAATAGCCAGTAGTGTTTAGCCCGGGCTAAAGCCAGGTGCACACTGCGATTTAAAAAAAAAAAAAAAATTCTTGACTGTTGGTCGTCAGACTGTACGAACACGATCTCCGCTGTAAGCCATGTCACTCTGTAGGATCTCAGTTGTTATTAATGTCAGACTGTACTACAGTCAAGATGAGAAAAAAGGACGCACACAAGAAGACTCATACGGGGTAGAAGAAGCCACACTACAGGACTGTGCCTCAAATCTTCTGACACTGCCAGAAGTTAATCTGAGGAAAAATTTTATCGCAACAGCCGTTAATCGTCTGTAGGGGAACGCGTCAAACTAGCGATCAAAGTCTACAGATTATGGCCAAGAATTAGAAGAATCTTATAGGATTCTCAACATTTGTCTCAGACAACCAAATCGTGGCCAAAATCAAACAGTGTGAACCCAACTTAAGCCATAATTGAAGATTATTACCATGGATTTTTATAATGTTGGGGGCGGGACACCAGATTCTAAAGAGCATTTGATTGGACAGAAAATCTGACGAGAAGCTGAAGTGCAGAATGATGTCATGGAATTTGTTGAACCGTATCAGTGGTAGAGAGATACTATAAATTTAAAATCTTCTAAATGCGAATTTTATAATAATAAAATGGAAAATACTCCACTTTGGGGTAGTATGAGTAACTCTCCGTGGGATCACGCCACATCACAACACCCCATAATTTATTATTCCCCCCCTAACATACGTGACTTCATTATGTTTTATTACATACTTAACCTTTCTCTCTTCTTCTCTTTTCTTACAGTATGTTTAAGCTTTCTGGGCAAGTTTTACCAGTCACTACAAGACGATAATGTACAGTTTACCAGCGACGCCATTGAAAAGGCCCTGGTCAAAGTCTGCAAGGATGCGAAAGGAAAGGAAAATCGATTTGTAAGTAAAGCGTTTGCACATGATTCGGACATAAAGTTCACCCGACCTAACGTTTGAACTATTTGCGCCACAGTGCTACTATATCGGAGCGACGAGCGACGCTGCTACAAAAATCATTAACGAGGTCTCTAAACCGTTGAGTTACCACATGCCAGTGGAGAGGGTGTGCGAAAAGCTGAAGAAAAAAGACAGTCAGATCTGTGAACTGAAGTACGGTAAGTTCCGATTTCTGTCTCATTTTCTACACAATGCCGCCTACAAGGTGACCTCATGTGTTTAATCAGAAAGACAGAGTCTCTCATGAAAGAAAGTGCAAAGCGTCTGTCATGCTGCTCATAAGGGATGAGGTCGTTATTATTCTCCAGGGCGCCCCAAAATGTTTTATTCCTTATACAGAGACTTAAATCAATATAATATTTAATCAACAGGAAAATAAAGTCAGATCGTCACGTGTGTTCACGTGTACAAGTCTCACACGTCACCAGTCGCTGTGCTATGGACTTGCCAGTAGGCGTTCCTAGCACCGGTTGCTATAGTAACATGAGTGGTGTGACTAGAATTCCACTTTTGACAACAAATGAGCTTTCTTGCTGCTAAAATGAATCATTCTGGAGGGAGCACGTTTGTGTATAAAATTCACCAGTGTGTGTATGCATCATATCCTACGAGATGAAGGAGAAGCAGTGTGTGCCTTTCGCCATTGCAGCCATCTATCCGCAGCGAAAGCACAAGCGCCTGTTAGCTTAGCTTAGCTTAGCTTAGCTTATGACTGGCTCAGCGCTGCTCATTTCCAGGCCGCGCACGTCAGCCTCAGATCCTCGCTCCTTCTACTAGCAAGCGCAGGAAGCTACCGATCACATGCACGCTACTGTCTTCACTCCCATTAATAGTCGTTGCACCGAGTCGCTCCACATTTGCATAAAGTTAAACTTTTCTAAACTTTGTCGCATCGCTGGACACGCCCGCATCTAGTCCCCACCCAACGGACGCTGTCACCAGAAGTCGCCAACTCTCGTTGAAAATGAACGGTCTCCGGTTGCTGCAAGTTACTCTGTGTGAACGTAGCTTAAACGGTCCTTCAGCATTGTCCAGGACACAATGAGAGACATTGGCATTTACATTACAAATGCATGTAGTGTACGAGTAACCGGATAACAACGTGTCCCCGAGACACATGACCCCATTTCCACTTATTCTTAGCTCTGAGCACTCGATGGTACAGGTGTGAACGGGGCCATCCTCAGAGACGGAAGTTACGCGGATGATAATATAGTCATACTTTCACCTTATTACTCATTATTTCTTCGCTCCATAACAGATCTAAAAAGGCAAAATTCTGACTCTGAACATGCCTTGGTCATTTTACAGTAAGTATAAAATGGCCAAGCTCTGATTTTACCAAACCATGTCATAAACCAAGTTTCACCAAGAATGCACAGTGGAATCATTTGGTAAACGAATCGTGTTCCTGTCCTGTAATTAACTGCCACTGTAATGTTCATAAATGTGATGCATAAAACACATTGACATAACCAAGACCAAGTGAACTGTCTGAAGAATGTTGCAAGTGTTTTCCTCAAACCTGAACGTTCAGCGCCATCATTTTATCTAATAAATCAAGGAGACTTGATCCCGTTAATATTTCCTATTTACACATGCATATTTAAAGCTGAAGTGTGTATGATTTTTGTGTTACCTAAACAATATGCATTACTGAGAAGAAAAAAAAAACCCTGAAAGAACTTGATGTTCCTGAGCCCTGACAATCCTGCAGCTGTGGGGCTCAAAATGTTTGAATGCACGTGGATACTTCCCACGTCTTCGCACCTGATAGTAGTACAGCCAGGGCACACGTTTTCCTGTACAGATTAACACCGAGCCACAAGCAACATAACAGAGATGTTTTTTCTTTGAACCAGCCTAAATCATGTACTCTGTACTATTTAGCCTTACTATTTAGTGTGCTGAGTATGGTTTGGGATGCAGCCCTGAATTCTGATTTAATTTCTATTGGCGAGGGCTAAATTCCAAACTTGTACATTCTGTAGCTTTATTTATTTATTTATTTATTTATTTATTTAGAAAAAGGGACAGTGTACATCAATCGACATTCATAAACATAAATGTACTCAAGTTAGCACAAATCTTAATTTTCATTGGTAGTCCCTTTGCCATATGTTATTAATAAGAGTGTTTTAAGTGTTTGCATTCAAGAAACGCTGGAGATAAAACAAATATTTCCCGAATTTAGACCCCAATGCCTAATTTCTACCACTACTACACATGGCTGTTAATGGAGAACCAAATCTTCAGACACAGAATTTTGGGTAACGAAAGCACCACTTGAACGTGTGTCGAGTGAGAGATGGATGTGAAACTGTGACGTCGAGGGGTTCTTGTGTTTTCTCACGTTCACTTCATTATAACAGTACAGATTTTTCTCACTCTTTCTTGAAAAGCTTGACCATGCCCTTTTGATATTTATTTTTAGCATAAAGAGTTCAAATCCTTAGTTACAGGCACGTGTAGGTGTAATCGAGTCCTTTTACTGAGCTACAGTGGGCATTTCGCTTGTAAATGAATGAGCTTTAAAAGGTGTCCTTTTTATCCATGCACATCCAAGTAGAGATTGTATCCTAACCGATAATTAAATATATTTAAAGCCAAATTTGACAGTCTAAAATCCTAAAGCGTCTAGCTGCTAGGATTAACCCATCACTACTACTACAGCAGGGCGGAAATTACATTTGCTCTTTCCCGCCACATCTTTCTTTTTGTTTTTTTGTTCGGGATGTCAAGTGGGTGGGCACATTTGCATTAGAGACGTGCGAACAGAGATTTGTTTGTCATGTGTATTAAAATGTTCCATATATTCGAGAAATCATGCAGGCAGATGAAAACTTGCTCATTTTCCCAAAGAAGGCATCAGCTTTGCCTTGCAAATCAGCACTGATCAGCGACATTTGAATATCTGTCATCTGTAAGGGTGTAGGAGTGATTCACAGCTATGGAGAGGCGCATTAACACTTAGTCGGGTCAGCGGTAGGTTGACTAATGAGCGTTCATTAGAAACTCATTTCTAGAAACCTTTGACACTAGGGTTTATAACATTTGCAGATTTTCATAATATGTGACTTTTAAACCTGCAAACCTTCTGTTATTTTCCCCCCAGTCGACGTATGAATCTGGTTGCGTATGTGTTTTGAACTCTGATATTAACTGACGCTCCTGATAACCCCACCGTCTTCCCTCTATTTCACATTAGTAATCTCTTGGCCAAATCGATTTACTGCTTGAAAGATGCACAAATGCAATACAATTGAGAATGTTTTGAGTGTGCTATTGAATAATAACATTTTTATCTGCGTATGCTCAGCTTAGCTAACATCAGACAAGTATAGGGGACCATGTTTGCCAGCACCGCGTCGGTTGTGCCTTCATCAGTGGATGTTGATGGACGTCCACTGCTCGGTTGGTCCGCAACACTTCTAGTCTTTTGGCATTTGTTCATAAGTTTGACAAGTATGGTGTGTGTGTGATGTGCTCACCGTGTTTCCTGTAAAAGTCCATCGCAACCTTCGACAGCTTCCCGATCCATTCTCCTTTTGTCAAAGGCTTTCTTAAAGGCATTCTGAAAAAAATTATATATAATCTAAGCATGAAACATATTTGAAGACGTTTTTCTAAAAAGTGTTAATTTCCCATATGTATGGAGACTTTGGGGACACCCTGTAGTTAGCTTTGCGTTGGAAGTTTATTGGGGATGGACCGAAACTTCAGCAACCGAAACTGACCTATCTAACACTTTACGACAAAGTTTAATGCGAATGATAATTAGAGAATGATTAAAACCACTGTGTTTGACCCAGCTCTCGTCTAGTCATTAAAATAGTTGGAGCAGCAGATCAACAGTTAAAATATCACAGGCTGTATGATGTCTTTTTTTTGTTTTGATTATCACTTTAATTTCCCAGTTGAGAAACAGTAGTAGCTATATTTAAGTCCAAAAGCTACCTAGCTAAACAGAAATTAAATAACGCACAAGTCAGTGTGAAAATAGGTTGTTTGACTTCCATGTTATAAAAACGTACAACAAACAAGCTAGTAACTTTATTAGCTATGAAGACTTACCAGAGACACCGAGCGAGCACTGTTGCTTTCTTCCATGCTTTATTTGTCTTTTTAAAGTCTCTATACACATTTAATGAGAGCTCGTGTACAACAGGATAAGAGCAACGAACAGTTATTTTGTGTCACAGTAAATTTGGTAGGAACTGAATGCTAGTGGGGAGCTGAAGAAATGTCAGCCAGTCAGGTGGATTTGTTGCTTTACACAGCCATATCTAATTAATGTAGAATTAGATAAATAGAATCTCAATTCAAATGTGGCTTGTTGCTGAAATCTGACACATACATACAGTAGAAAATGACCGTTCGCCTGTTGATTTGTCGCTTGCTAACGTGCACGTGAGGTGCGTCCCAAATCGCATATTTATGCACGATTGTACGTCATTTTGAAGTATAAATAGTGTAAGTAGTGCGTTCACAACAACAAGAAGTGCACTTCAAATATCCTGATGGTGCACTTATTCACCCGTTAAAAACTAAGTGTGGGATGTCGGACGCTTCACGCACTCAACGGTCGCAGCGTTACGTATGTATTGTAAGAGGGGGTGGAGCTAACAGGCACTGATGTTGGCTAAAATGTGTTCTGAATTATACATTTAAAATAAAAAAGGTCATGTTTGGCATAAAAGGTAACATTGACGAAGGGTAAAATGAAGCAATTAATTTTGGGTATTCTGCTAAAGCTAGCCGCGTCGCATTATGTGTGTTTGATGTCATTCGCCATTGACTGGGAAACTGCTTATACTTCCAGTTAGTTTAAAAAAAAAAAAAAAAAAATGCTAGTGTTCCATTTGAGATGACGCTACCCTTCTACAATTCATACACTAGACGGTAGATTACATAGTGTATAGTATGTGATTTGGGACACAACTCCAGGGTTATTCCTCTTTAGATTTGGCAGGTCTCAAATTATAAACATTTCTTGTTATGTCTTTTTTGCTTAAAACATGTTATTTATCTCTGTGTTGCCTTCCACAGATAAACAAGTTGACTTGAGCACAGTGGACCTAAAGAAGCTGAAAGTGAAGGACCTGAAGAAGATTCTGGACGAATGGGGAGAGTCTTGTAAGGGCTGCGCGGAGAAATCAGATTTCATCCGTAAGATCACCGAGCTCATGCCCAAGTACGCCCCAAACGCAGCCAAGGCACGGACAGACCTGTAAAACTCTCTGTGGACTTGTCGGACCAAAGGAGCGGCTAGGGGCATCATGGGTGTGATTTTTGCGCTGTGCCTCCTGGTGGGGAGGGTGGTTTTGTTTCATACTGCCTAGTGGTAAACATGAGGACTGTGACCTTTCATTCATCCATTACTTTTAAGGCCACACTGTACTGTAAATATTAGACAACACTGTACTGTTTCAACCCAAAGTTTATATATTATATAATAGCAACTCTCCTGAATAGCATACAATTTGCTTCTAGTGTTGACTTGCATAAATGGTTCAGATGCTAACATGGACTTCAGATAAACCAGTTTTAGCTGGTTACTAATCCAGAAATGTGATCACGTCTGTTAAACAGTCTAATAAAAGGATCCATTTGTGTCGTCAAGGCTTACCAAAAAAATCTGAGTCAGTAACATTGTGTGAAACAACCATAACGCTAAACCTTGAGTTGAAACAGAGTACAGAAACTGAAAATGTTTATACCTAGACATGGTGGGTAAGATCACAAACCACTCTCACCCTGTAGTTCACCTGTAGTTTCTTTTCAAATGGAATAGGTATTCTTTTTTTTTTTCTTTTTATTTGACTATTATATGGGAGAATCCAAACTGACTCAAGTAAGTTGACGTCACTGTAAAACGTTTATTAAAAGGTTGTACTATACTTTTTCATTAAAAGAAGAAAATGGCTCCGATTCCCGTTCGTTTGATTTTCAAACAGCACATCTTTTGTAAAGTATCACACTCGCATGTACGAGCTCCATCGAGAACCGAGTCAGTACAGTGGTCTAAAGAGTTCGCAGATGTCACGTCAGCTGTGTTCTAGATTTGCGTTTATTTTCATTTCGCCACCGTTGCTCTGGGGAAAGCTTGACAGATGTCAAATCGTTTACATCATTTACATGTTTTTATACCACAGCGCTGTCAAATTCTCAAATCAGATTGCTCAGAAGGTGTTTTTCTTTTTTTTGTAACCCGCAGCTCTGAGTCGTGATGGCTGTAATTCAAATCACAGATTTTTAATTAATGTGCTTGTTACAATGTGTTATCTTTTCAATAGGGACCTGTATAATGGATACTCCATACAAACATATTTTAAAAATGTGCAATTGTTGATAAGGTGCAGTTTTATAAAGATCCTTGAAGTTTTCCAACATTGGAAAGTCTGCAGGATGGAGGGCATTGCAGTGCTTTGTTTTATTAACTTAAAAAGAAAGGCTGGTGAAGGTACGACTGTTTATAGTTGTTATTTTGTAAGTGATAACCGGCACTAACTTTTTGTGGACGTTCCACAACAATAAATGGAACTATAAAGCGTATAAAACGTACATGTCATTCTTTAATAAAGAACACAGTGTACCGTAATTGTTGGCAAATTGCTGTGGAATAAGAGGACATACTGTGGTATACAACACTTCGTGACATGTTATCGTTGAATAATCAGCTTCTGTGTGGTGACAGGAACTCTGCTTAGTGCCGAGACACATTGCATCACCCTGTCATTGCTTCTTTTCTTATAACGTTACACCACAAAGTTTTTATTTATTTTTATTATTATTCCTTACTTTACTATTTCTATTGATTGTATTAAACCAGTCCCAGTTTTCCAAGCAGGGTTTCTCAGCCACATAATACACTTATGCTAGTAAAAGGATTTAATGATCATGTTCAACGTAGACCAATCAGCCATAACATTAAAAACCACTCACAGGTGATGTCAATGACATTTGATTATCTTGTTACAATGGCACCTGTCAATGGGTGGGATATATCAGGCAGCAAGTGAACAGTCAGTTCTTGAAGTTGATGTGTTGGAAGCAGGAAAAATGAGTAAGTGTAAGGAGCGATTTTGTCAAGGGCCAAATTGTGCCGGCTAGACAACTGGGTCAGAGCATCTCCAAAATGGCAGGTCTTGTGGGGTGCTCCTGGTATGCAGTGGTTAGTACCTACCAAAAGTGCTCCAAGGAAGGATAACCGGTGAACCGGTTCTGGTCTGATCCCTTAGAAGAGCTACTGCAGTATAAATTGCTGAAATGGTTCATTCTGGCTATGATAGGAAGACGTCTTGTGGAGTCCATGCCTCGCGGGTCAGAGCTGTTTTGGTGGCACAAGGAGGACCTACACATAAAGAGGTGATTTTAATGTTATGGCTAATCAGTGTATATTCAACGTTGTGTACTAGTAAAAAAATAATTAAGGATCTACTATTGTACTTCTAATGATTTTTTGTCCCTATAACAGCCAGTGTTAAGTTTTTTATTTGTCTCTCTTGTGGGTATTTAAACATTTCATCATGCTCATCTGATGACGCATGATGGAGGAATATTTCAGTGTTTATTTGTTAGTTTGTTAATGAAGTTCTTCTTTGGAGGTATCCGCAATGACAGATTAACTATTTCTGTCTTCAAAAACGTGATCCAGCTGATATTTGTACTCTGTAAATGAAGCCAGACTAATCACCCTTTTCATTACAGACAGCATGTATTTGACCACATGGCAGGTCTTAGATCAACTGTAAACAAACATTTGCAAATAATACACTTGTGGGTCATTTAAGAGTGTCTCGGCTGTCTATACTGTGCCTATATGCACAGGTCTAAATACAATCTGTATTTATATACGGGAATATATCCAGAATGATATAACAAATTTAAAACAAAAAAAAAAAAAAATACCACCACAAAACTCGGGTGAATTTAAATCATTTCACCAAAATCTCTTCTCGTGTCGTCATGACGCCCTGATTTCCGTCAGCACAGGCCCCGCCCACCGGCGAGCGCGCACACATTCCCATTGTCCAAGATGGCGGCGTAGGTGCAGCGGATACGATGCTTATGTTTTTATCGCGTTTTTACCGTTGTTATTATTTTCTTCACTGCTCGCTGAACGCTCCTTTGCTGTGCGAACGCGCGTTACGCTTTCCCCACTCAACATCTTGATGTGCAACGCGTCGAAAACCGCGGACTTTGTTGTGCATCCGGTCTGGATTCTGTTTGGCTCGGGAAAAAGTTTGAGCATCCGAAAATGAAAAGGCAGGCCGAGCGGGACTCCAGTCCGAGCAGAGCTCTCGCTAAACGGATACGGGAGCGAGAACGAGACCGCGAAGGGAGCCGGCGGGAAGATGCAGTAGTCGTTAATCCGCCGCCGCTCGCGCTGCTGCTCGCCGAGAGTCGGAGCTACCAAAAACAGCAGCAGCAGCTGCAGCGCGCGCGAAGCCGCAGCGGCGAGCGCGAGAAGCCCCGTGCGCGGGAAGAGCGTGCAGGCCTTCTCCCGCGGCCTCCGTCCATCCTCCCGAAAAGCAAAGCCGCCGTCGCTGACGCGCTCGGTAGCAGCAGGGGCACGAGCGGCCTGGAATACAAGACATTACTCATTAGTAACTTGGGCTCGCAGCTGTCTGACGAGCACGTGGAGGACGGGTTGTTTCACGAGTTCAAGAAGTTCGGAGACGTTAGCGTTAAGCTCTCGCACACGCCCGAACTGGGCCGGATCGCCTACGTGAATTTCCGGCAGCCAGAGAGCGCGCGAGAGGCTCGCCACGCCAAGGCCAGGCTCGTGCTGTATGACCGGCCGCTCAAAATTGAGCCCATGTACGTGCGGCGTCGTAGCCTCACGCCGCCTGACGTCGCCTACGTGCCTCTGCCTGGTCCGTATCCCTATAGGCAACGGTCTCTCTCTCCTGGAGCCAGCGCGATTAGAGACGTGAGAACTAGACATTATGTGGATAGTCTGAGTCTGCGGGAACGGGAGCGTGTTTTGGACTACTACAGTGCTTTGGAAGAGCGAAGCCGTGCCTTTGCATACCCCCTGCCCGAGGATGATTTAATGCCTGAGGATGACCAGCGTGCCACCAGGAACCTGTTCATCGGCAACCTGGACCACAACGTGTCTGAAGCAGAGCTGCGTCAAGGTTTCGACAAGTACGGTATTATCGAGGAGATTGTCATCAAACGGCCTGCTCGTGGACAAGGCTGCGGCTATGGGTTCATCAAGTTCCAGAACCTGGACATGGCGCACAGAGCCAAAGTGGCCATGCAGGGCCGTGTGTTTGGTGGAAACCAGGTGAAGATTGGCTACGGCAAGGCCAACCCCACCACGCGCCTCTGGGTAGGTGGTTTGGGTCCGAACACCTCGCTGGCTGCTTTGGCACGAGAATTTGACCGTTTTGGCAGCATTCGCACTATTGATTATATGAAAGGGGACAACTTTGCTTACATTCACTATGAGAGCCTGGATGCCGCCCAGGCGGCGTGTGCCCAGATGCGAGGTTTCCCTCTGGGTGGCCGCAGGCTACGTGTTGACTTCGCCAAAGCAGAGGAGACACGAACCTACCCGCAGCAGTACCAACCGCCCATCCCGCTGCCCGCACATTATGATATTTTAGCTGAGGGTTTTGGTCGCCATCGGAGCCTGGAGAGGGAACTTAGAGCACGAGCCCGCTCACCTTCCCATCCTCTTTATGCAGAAAGGGAACGAGAACGAGGGCTCCCCGAACGAGACTGGAGTCCTCCGAAGGGTACAGAGCGGAGGAGTAACCCAGAAGCCTTTGGTCGTACAAGAGCACGCAGTCGTAGCAGAGAGCGCTGGGCAAAAGGCTGGGAAGAAAGGCGCAAGCGCCGGAGCCGAACTCGGAGTCGGAGTGTCAGTCCTGCTGAGCAGTATGAAGAAAGAGGGCGGTCCAGGGTGCGAGCAGGTCCTCCAAGGACTCCAGATGACAGCCCTGAACGAACTCGTGGCCGCCTCCCTGACTCCACGTCCGATCCGCTAGACCACACGCCTGACAGCAGTCGCCATTCCAGCGACGAGCGACAAACGCAGGATGCTCGGAAAGCTGGAGATCCCGAGCGTAACCATCGCAAAGCTGATACAGAACCAGACTCACACTCGGAAAAGCCCAAAAGCGAACCTAAGAAGCCCAGCACGCTCTCGGAATATGCCCAGACCCTCAGCCGAGTGTGGCACGGCTCCCTCGTCCTGAAAAACAGCTGCTTTCCCACTAGCATGCATCTCCTAGATGGAGGAGCCAACTTCTTCCTGTCGCTTCTGAAGGACCAGACAGACAGCGGCAAGATCACACAGCTCAAGATCGCTCAGCGACTGCGGCTCGACCAACCCAAGCTGGATGAAGTGAGTCGTCGCATCAGGCTGGGAGGTGCTGATGGCTACACCGTCCTTCTGGCCGTACAGGGACCCATGGATCGTGACTCGCCCCCGCCCGATGGGCTCCAGAAGCGCTTCCTTCGCAACCTGGTGACCTACCTCAGGAGCAAACAAGCAGCTGGGGTTATCGGTCTGCCTCTGGGCGGCCCGAAAGAACGTGAGACAGGAGGGATGCTATACGCGTTCCCGCCCTGTGACTTCTCCCAGCAATACCTCCAGACTGTTCTCAAAACGTTGGGCAAAGTAGAGGAAGAACATCTGGTTGTTGTGGTGGTTAAAGACTCAACTCAACCCTAATCGTTGGGATCTACTGTTTTCTTTCGAAAACGCACAAGCGTACATTTCTAACACTCCAGACTTTCAACTTCCAGGCGTTTTTTTTTTTTTTTTTTTTTTTTTTTTTTTTTTTTTTTTTTTTTTTTTTTTTTTTTGATGGATTATGCTTGATATCGTTCACAAACATTCACCCACCTTGAAGTTCTAAAGTTCTCTGTACACACTATTTTAAAGCAACTTACATTTGTTTTTGTTTGTCTGTGCTTTTTTTTTTTGTATACTTGAGTATTTTGACAGCTGGTTGTTTTTAATTGTTTTTTTTATCAACTTGTACTTCCTGATTTGCACCTCATTTTCAAAGTGTTTTCTGATCTTGAATCCAGAAGGCAATTTCAGAGGTTCCTCTCCAGTGAGTTAATGTAAAGGATGTCTATTTGACAGAAAGTGAAGACTAGTTCTGAGTTATGTTAAAAGATTTCTTTTTTTTCTTTTTCTTCTTTCAGTAGCTGTCTTCGCCTGTGCAATTTAATAGAAAACTTCCATGTTTTTTGTTGATTTTGTTATCCTGACCGACCAAGTGTGGATTTTAATATACCGTATGCGCATTACAGGGAAGAGGGACGTTTGTCATTACAGGCATCTACCTCTGGAATGGTTTAGATTGTGTTTGTGAATTTTATTTGTATTTGTTGTCTCTTTCCAACAAAGTATGTTCAGTAATATTTCTGACAAATGTTCACAGAATTCACAGATGATGTGACGCAGGTTTGCGTTGAACCCGTCAACACTAATTTGGTGGATTATTATAAACACTAAGACTTGTGCACTAGTGTAAGTGTAGTGCGGAATGTTGGTTTTGTTTTTAAGTTTCTCTCTACAGTTAAACTAAGCCATGTCGAGCTATTTTAAGTTTTAAGAAAAGGAAAAAATGCTGAAATTACAGTCAAACACTGTTAACAAATAGTTTTGCGAAGGGACTACAGTTACTGAACACTATTTCATTTGCTCGTTCACTCTTAAACTGTATTTGGGACACATTCCTCAGCCGTTCCCAGACACTCCAGTCTGTTATCCCACGTGCAGCTTGTTTTTTTTTTTTTTCTTTTTCCTTCGTTGTTTTTCACCATGTGTTTGAACGATATATGCTATGTATTGGGGGAAAAAGTGTAAGTAAACATTTCAAATTCTTGTTTTTAATCCTGTCTCAGCTCTCGTTGCTTTCATTCCCAAACCTTGTGGCGTTGCATCATAACCCTGAGCTCAAAGACATCCGCTATCCCGCAGATAAAAGAGCCGAATACCTCAAGCGTGGATTCGACACAAAGTTGTGGGCACGTATCATGTCTCCATAGCTACCTCACCACATCCTTTCTTTAAAATCATAACGCGAAGGTCAGTGGTAACCAAGGCGACGGTGCTGGACAAGTTTGCAAGCACACCAGGAGAACAGGATGCCAGGCTGATTAGTGTAGAACATTCGGCTTGGTTTATTGCAAGCACTTATGGTCACTAGATGGCATCGCGGTTCCACAGTAGACCTCGGCTTCAGTTTAGCTCCTGCCGCGCGAGTGGGAAGGCGCTTCAGGGGACGAGCGCAGCAGTGCATATTAAGCACCAAGCTAACGATCGTACATTATTAAGCTGCAAGGAATTAACATTTGACACTTAAATCTCCACAGCAGTTCATGTGTTGAGGATGTATTACCCATGAAGCTCACATCGGAGCAATTATTTATTATATTCTTTTAGGTTATTAGGCAGTGGTGGGTACTGAAGGTGACTGTTAACTTTGGTTCCAAATTATAAATAAGAGGCAGTAATATTTGTGTGGATTTACTCACCTGTGTTCACATGTATACAATGTCTGAAACATCACAGCTTTTATCTGACACAAGACAATCAGAAGGTTTAAAAATACTGGGATTAAATTATAAATATAATAAAGTACTTAAAAGAATAAAAAATAGTTAAACATACCTGCTTTTCTCTCATTTAGGCTCAAGCCGTTCAACTTGATATCTTAAAATCGTAGCAATTCAATCATATTATATTGTAAATGTTATGTATATAATGAGTCTTTATTGATCACATTTGCATATACACAGTGATTCTTTTCTTTACATACCCCAGCATGTCAGGAAGTTGAGGTCAGAGCGCAGGGTCAGCCATGATACAGCGCCCCTGGAGCAGAGAGGGTTACTGGCCTTGCTCCAGGGCCCAAGAGTGCCAGTTTGGCAGTGCTGGGGCTTGAACCCCCGACTTTCTGATCAGTAACCAAGAGTCTTAACCGCCAAGCCACCACTGCCACAATATTATAATATCATCTATTATCTAGAATTTTTGGTACAAACCCACTTTGATTGATTTTTTATATATATATATATATATATAATATATATAATATATATAAAATAAATAATATGAGAGAGAGAGAGAGACGTGTAAGACTTTATCACAGTTTGGTTTTATTCAGTACAAGACAGCAAGAGGTGAGTTTTTGTTTAAATACTTTTCCAGGTATTTCACAAAATTATTCATACAAAAACTGCATTATGTATCTTAGCAATTTCATAGCTTATGTATTTATGGAAAATATATCAGAGGTGCGAGACTTGCGTTCTGTTGTATGTCCAAAGTGTTAAAATATCATGGTCTGTTTTTATTTTTCCTTCCACAATCCAAGTTAATATTCACCTTCAGTACCACCACTTCCTAATAACACAAAGAAAGACAGAAAAACTGTGATGCGTTATGACGTGTGCTTTAACATTTGAAGTGTTTTTAATAGCTTGTTTCTTAATCTTCAACCTTTTAGCATGGCTAGAAGTGAACATGTATGTATGTATGTATGTATGTATGTATGTATGTATGTATGTATGTATGTATGTATGTGTGTATGTATGTGTGTATGTGTGTATGTATGTGTGTGTGTGTGTGTGTGTGTGTGTGTGTGTGTGTGTGTGTGTGTGTGTGTGTGTGTGTGTTAGTAATCTGAGAGCGCTAGTGACTGCTTTTTATTTTGCATTCTTTTCTAATACAGCAATTTTCATCACAAATTCTATTACTGACATCAACTTGAGTGGAAAGTAGAATCTTTTGAAAATATTTGTGAGTTTCTTAGTATTTGTTGCGTCCCCTCTTTACTTTAATGACGGTGTGCATTCAAGCTGGCATGGACTCCAAGTTTGTGCAAAACCTTATGATCCATTTTAAATCAAATCCACGTCTCCTGAACACACACTTCATTAGAAGAGATTAGGCATAATGGAAATCTGACCTTTTGTACAAAATCGTTAACATGGGCAGTATCATAAATGTGTTTACATTTAAACAGGAACCTACAAATAGTGCAGAATCTTGGATATTAAATATATTCAAGATATTGAATAATTTACTTTCTCTGTACATTCTATATATTTCAAAATTCTAAAAACCTTCTCAATTTTAAATGGGGGGGGGGGGGGGGGAATTTCATTGTTGTCTCAGACTTTTGCTGCACTGTTTGTATTATTAACGTATTATGATTATTAGGCATGTAACTCCTGCACAAAACTAAAAAGACAATCATCAGACACTAAAGACATTGTTGATTGACTACATTAGCGGTAAGTGGAACATTGTAGAAATGAAAGTGTTAATTCCGTACTCTAATACTGTTTTAAGCTGCAAATCATTTGCATCCTACAAAAGAAAAGACTTCCTTGTTTATTTTTCCCATTTCTTTTTATTACGTGTGTATTTTCTGACCTGTGGGAACAAAAAAATGTCTAAACAGAAAATACAAACTTCAATAGCTTTGTGATAATTAGGCCAAGTGGAAAGCCCAGAGCGCATCGTTCTCACCTTCGTTATTTTTGGAGTCGAGCGACTTTCTTGTGAAAGCGAAGATATTTATTGTTCTGTTCTCATGAGACATAATGAAGCACAATCATTGCCAGATGATGAGCTGTCAATCTCCTGGTGTGATTCAATTGCACGTCGTCTGTTTTTACACAGAACTCGGGCACGTGTAATAGTAGCGAAAGCCCATTCCGCAATATTAGACAGATATGTTAATAAATATATTAAAGCATGATGTGAACCTGCTGGGTGTAGGATCCTCCAGACTTGTCTTGCTGTCTCGTCTCAGCGTCTTGCTCAGTCATGAGTGACATGTTGATTAATGGAATGCACTGCTTGTGTCTAAGAAGGCAGGTAATTCCAAAGAAGCTTAGTCTAGCGTTAGTTTAAAAAAAAAAAAGGCTTTGTGCTCGTCTGTGGATGATTTTCAGTCAAACGAACAAACAAAAAATGCTGGTTAAGCTGTTCCAGAATTACTCACTGCCTTAGATAGACAAGCTGAATAGTGTTGTGATGCAGTCAACATACTACTACTACTACTACTACTACTACTACTAATAATAATAATAATAATAATAATAATAATTATTATTATTATTATAATAATAATAATAATAATAAATATCATTATTATTATTATTATTATTATTATTATTATTATTATTATTATTATAATAATAAATCTCTTTACTTTAGGTTTGCTCCTGAAAAACATTTGATGTTAGCTAACTAATTTCTGCCTAGTTCATTATATAATACAGTTTGTGTCAGGTGAGTGTGTCTCATCTGTTTGGATTAGACTTGGAATAAAATTTCCATTCAGTTGTGTTTGTGCCAAACCCTAGTCCAGTCCTCTAAAATCTTTCTTTGTTTGGATTTATTCCAAGACAAAAAATCTACTTTATGTGCACTGTAGAAATTTACGCCTGCTTTCCACATGATTGTGCTTTTTAGTTCAATGAAATAATTAGCAGTCTCTAGAACTGAAATCAGAACCGTACTGTAGAACGTACTGGATTGTTTTTAAATTGAGTCTGGCCAGAGGATGGAGTTTTGTTAATCTGTTTTGTGAAATGAAAGTGATGTGAGAATTGCCAGCCAGTCGTCCTTGTTATAATTCCAATCAGTTTATTATGAGCGCAGAAAACAAAACTAGCCTTTGCTGCTTTAGACGACTAGTTTTTAGATGTTTCTTTCTGAAATTGAAAGTGTAAGATGGATACTTGCAGCCCAAAGTTGGAGGAAAAAATTGCTTTTCATCCAACGTTTCATCAAACCAATTGCAAGTTACCAAATTAAATTGCAACCACAGTTTAAAGCCTCAGAGTATGGTGTGCTGGTGCTAAACTCTACTGGAATTGTGTGACCTGTAGAGAAAGGAATGTTTACATTTACTCACAGTCTACAATGAACCTGATATCAAATCCTATGCACTTCATTTCCCTAAAAAATTAGGTTGCAAAAAAAAAAAAAAAAAGCCTATTCCTGAAACATTACCTCTGGAACGTTAACTGTGTAGGTCTCTAGTAAGTAATGAATAAAACAACCCAACATGAAATGGAGTTACTGTTACTACCCCAGTGTTGAACATGTTCCTATAGCATCTAGTCTGAAAGTTCTTTTTATTCCTTTGAATCCACAGCAATTTGACAACAAATAAGAATATTAGTTAGAAATGTAGATTTCTTTATTTGTTGATGGCTATGTTTTAATGTTGCGGAACGTCCAGGAACCAAGTTACTTACTGTATAACAGCTATGCATAAACACTCATCCTCTCACCAGCATCTCTTTTTTTTTTTTTATTCTCCTGTCTCTTGACATGAATAAGATAAAATATTTGGGGGGGGGGGGGGGTCATTTTAATGAGAAACCAACACTAAAGCCATTAAATCTGATGATCGCAGGCGCTACATAATAATAAAAAGCAGTTTTGCTTCACTCTTTTTTTTTTTTTTTTTTTTTCTTTTCTTTTTTCTTTTTTTTTCTTCCCTTACTGCTTGGTGCACATCTGAAGAAAAGGAGAAAAAAAAGAGAGAAATAAATAAATAACAGTCTCGTCCACTGACATACACTAGGGTTTTGTGGAGTCCCCCCCCCCCCCCCCCCCCTTTGTCTGCTAGGATTCTTGTTAGCGATGTCAAAATGAAACTCTAAACTCTTTTCCTTTTGCTTTTCTCGTGTTTTCGATTGTTGCCTTGTTGCATACACCCACAGTACATTTTTAACTTTCTATTTTTGAGAGTTACATTGTAAAGTTAAGGTTAAACATTTAGGGTTTCTTCCACCCAGAAACTGCAGGCTTTGAGTGTAGGCCTACAGTAATGAGTTTGAGAGGCAACAGGAGCAATGACTTATATATAGTTATGATGGAGAGATGAGAATATAAATCTTTCTTTCTTTGATTTCAGATAAATATCCTAGTTTAGATCTAATCTAATCTCTTTCTCAAGATATTAAGAATCCTTAATTCTGAAATGGTTTGTAGTGCATTTTTTTTAATGGATTGCTTGAATTATATTGTAAATCATGTTGCTTTGCTGAGGCAGTGTTCTCTGTGACCTGCATATGTCTGATTGACTTAGTGCACACGGCTGCACCTGCACACCACCATCACACTCTTTCAACACAATCTTGTATCAAATGCAGCACGAAAACAGTGTTTCCATGAGCGATGAATTCCTGTTTTAACCAATCATGAACATCACAGCCAGTTAATCACTGAATAGAATAACGTGGTTGAATAATTATCTTAGGTAAGAATCATCTGTCCATCACATTTTGTCATTCCTATATAAGGACAAGCACCAAAATCTTCCCAACACAATGTTGGCGACATTGTCTGTATCATACCATGAATCTCATTACCTTATTGTTTTGCGCTTCCCGATGTCTCTGATTGATGGTGCGCCGGCTGGTGGTCCCATAGGAAAGGCTGTGTGTATATGTGTGTGTGGGAGTGGGTGTGTGCGTATACACGCAGAAGTTCCTGCTAGCAGCCCATCGACCCAGAGCACTCAATGTAAGCCAGCCTGGTGCTCTTAAAGCTCAGGAAATGGAAGGCAAATGTAATGAAATATTAATGTGGAATGGTGAGGGGTTCCAGTGAAATCCATTAAAGAGGGCAAAAATCAATTGAACTGTGCCACGAGAGAAGGGAACCAGATCTGGAGAGACGAGCCTGCTCTTATCTCCTCTTACCTCCATGTCGATTGTAACAAAGAACACACACAGACCAGCCATTAGCGCTTGGCCATCCCGAGTGTAGTGGTTTAGTGTAATAGTTTTCCCCATTGCAGCTTATGAAGATGCTGCTATAAAAAGCTGCCTAATCTTATGCAATAGTGGCATCGTCTGTAGTTCAGTTGAAGCTACTCTTGAAAATAGGATAGGTGTGTTTCCTCATGATACGTGTAAATTTAGCTTGTTATTTTTGGAACTTCCAGGTATGTATACGGCCGTGCTTGGCAATACATCAGGGTTTCAATGTAACTAAAGTAGTTTTAGCACTTTTAGCTCCATCTTTTTCCTAGTCCAGAAATAGTGGTACCCAAAACTTCCATGACTTCTAACCTAAAGTGTCAAGATATTAGTTATTAAACTACTAGATCAGTTTACGTAATAAAATGTCAACTCCGTATAGGTTTGTTAGCCTGGGTAACCCCTACAAATTTTGACATTTTCTAAACACACGCCTCATCATCGTGTCTTCACTCGACTCGTCTCTGTTGGCCTTAAAGTCTCAAAGATGAGTGCCATCATAAATAAATGGTACAAACTTGCCATCTTGGTCACTAAGTCAAGCATCAATAGGAGCACAATCACGTCAATGATAGATATGTCGAGCCATAAGAGTGATTGAGTGGTGAGTTTTGGCAGGGTGATTTTTAAGGTATAAATTTTGCCATATGAGATGTGCTGCATCCTCCTGAAGGTCATTTCAGACACTATGTTGTGTTTTCATTCCTTGGACTGAAAACTTTGGAAAAACAGTGGGATGAAATATCAACCTTGCATCACATTACATAATACAAGTACTGTATGTGCATAGGACTATCTAAAGTGCAAAATGTGTGACAGTGTAATGCAAGCACAAGATTTAGTGCAAAAACTGTGTTGCCAGTGCAAATACATATGAGCACACACGATGTATAGGATATCACTAACTAAGTGGGGTTATGTGCAAACCTCAGAAAAACTGCAGATCTCATCAGACTGTAACGGTCATAGGTAGGAATATGTAGCAACGTGAATGTAGTATATGGAATACTATAGGTCTGATGTTTGATGTGAACATTTACTAAAGTGCTTTACCTGTATCTGCATGAGTTTATGCATTGCGCTGATTGGCTGATTAGATAACTGCATGAATGTACAGATGTTCCTAATAATATACACAGTCCCCTCCGAAACCATTGGAACAGCAAGGCTGACACTTTTGTCTGAAACGCCTGTCAGTCACATCTTCCAGTATTTTTTTTTTCTAGCCTACAAATGGGATCGTCTGATACAAAATCTGCTATGCTCCATTTTATTTAACACATGTACATATAAATACCAGGAAATAAAAGCTGAAATTCTAAACTCTCCTCTCATATTCATCTTTTAATCTCAAACCCAAATGTCTCCAGTCTACAGCAAAAACCATTGAATTGGCCTTGCTGTTCCAATAGTTTCGAAGGGGACTGTATACTTATACATATATACATATATGTATGTGTGTGCAAAATGGCTGCCTCATGTATCCTGCAATTATTTGTAGCATGTCTCTTGCACATCCTCAGAAATGAACACCAAGCCTTTGTCTGGTGCAGTACCAATATAAATACTGGAAGCAGTGTAGCACCATGTGACACTGTGTCAGAAAGTAGGGTGTACGTGAACAACTGGATTTAAGGGTTCTTCCATTTTTCCCTCTGGAGAAACTTTTAAAGGTTCTATGTAGAAACCCACGACAGAAGGTTTCCCTTTCAGAATTAAAAGCCGTTTAGAAAGCTGGAACCGTTGATCATCCAAGGAAACCCTGTAAATATTATCAATGAGTAAACTGAATTCCACAGTGACTGATATGAACAGCACCTTAGTAAGTTGTGAGTTGGCAAAATTCAGAACTGAGGCTCAACAGCAATTTCCAATATTTACAGCTGTAGACCAAAGTTCAGTAAATTATGAACATTTAGGAATTACATGCTATTTATTTGTAGTCATGTTATTGAATAAACATTCAATGTACGCAAAATACTAAAATAGAGGCAGTTGTGCATTCTTGCATATTGTGTGTTTAATCAGGTTGCCTTGTTTTATCTTGTATTTCGTTTGAAAATCTAAAGCTATGTAGTATTAAATATACATAAAACCGAAAAAATTCACAGCACTGTATATGTAGAACCCTACACAACTCCAGGTAGAGCCTTTATTAAGCTATAACTGTTATAAATTCTTGACAGACCTTTTATCTTCTAGCTCAGAAGTTCAGTTTATTCATTAAATTGTGAGTTGAAATCCCAGGACTCCCAGAAAATCCTTTTGCAAAAACCTTTAACCTTCAGCTGGAATTTATTGTCTCACTTTGGATAAGTGTCCTCAAAAAAGATTCCTATAATTACAAAAATCCATCCGACATAATGTAATAATGCCGCTTGTGCTGCTTTGTTGGTGCCTGACAACTCTGCTTCCAAGAAGGCTTTAGTGCAAAGGCAGCCCAAAGACCCAAAGCTGGATGGATGATGTCAACAGAGGCTCTGTGGAGCCTGAGCATTACGATCTGTCTGGCATGATGGCAGCTGAGCGGCTTTGGGGTCTCTGTGTATTTGTGACATACCTACATAACATTCAAAGCAATGTTACATGCCTACAAAATAACGCTCCTTACTGCTGAGAGGCACGGTGTGAGAGGAACCTCACTAAAACCACAGGGGGTCTGTTTTATCGTGTGTATTTTTAAACCAATGACTGAGCACAAAAGCTCAGGCAGCTCAATCCTGTGCAGTTTTATTCTTTAAATGGCTCCTCTTTTGCTTTCATTATGGATGAACATCTTCTAGCAATAGTCATAGGTACAGCCTGCATTTTGGGAGGCTTTGTCGTGAATGAGAATGAAAACTCGACTGAAATAAAAAGACAAGACTAAGGAAAAGATAAATACAGGAGATATACTGTAGTGACAGAAATACTGAATGAGGGGAAACAGACAGTGGATGGTAAAAAAAAAAATGGAGGAAAGAAAAAGCTTGTATATCTTTTTAATAAAAGGCTTCTTAAGGACACCTGGGAGCCAAGTAGTTATGATGCCATATAGCAGTTAATAAGTAATAAGCAACTGTCCAATCATGATACCTTAAACTGTAAGACCAAGAATTTTTCAGCAGTATAATGTATAATTCATGGTTGATGTAGTGGTTCAACAAAACAAAACAAAACTATTATTCTCTCCATGTCTGCGTAAATCCCACCTCCCAAAAACAGTCCAGTAGGTGGACTGCCAATACTAAACTTCCCTTACGTGTGAATATGTAATTGTATGTGTGTGCGCATGGTTCCCTGCAATGGACTGCATTTTTATTGAAGGTGTATTCCTGCCTCATACCCAGTGTATGGGTTCTGGATTCACCACAGCCCTGACCAGGAGAAATCAGTTACTGAATATGAATGAATGAAATCCAGCTTCTACACAAATGCATAATACTCCTAATGCTCCCTGACCATACACATGCATAATACTTTTCCCTGTGTTACATGGACTGCATTTGCATATTGGAACATGATTGGACCTTATTATTTATGATGCAGTAAAACTCATCTGTCATGTATAAAATACTAGGAAGATTTATTTTATTTTTTTTTCACTAGATGTTGCAGAAGCAGTGCAGTCAGATCCCTTGCCATGTATTCTCCAATCTCATCAGGCATTATAGGAGAAGACTCGGAGCTGTTATCTTGGCAGATGGAGTATTGAATAAAAGGGTGCCAATAATTGTTGCACACCTATATATTTTTTCTTTTTTTGATAAACCTGTGTTTTGTTTGCAATTGTTTGATATCCACGAGAGCAGAGTCTTTTTGTGAATTGTTTGAACAAAATATCAAAATTTTAAACAATAAAGACAATTCTTCACAGCCTTCTTTACTCATATTTACCAAGGGTGCCAATATTCGTGGAGGGCACTGTACATGAACATCAAAAGTTTGGGGTCACCTAGAAATTCCCTTGGTTTTGAAAGAAAATCACACTTTAAGTAAAATAACTAAATTGATCAAAAATACAGTCTAGATATTATGTTGAACATGACTATTATAGCTGGAAACTGATGATTTTAATGGACTAGGTGTTAAGAGGGATATTTTCAGCAGCCATCACTCCTGTGTTCCAATGGCACAGTGTGATAGCTAATCCAGGTTTATCATGTTAAAAGTCTTGTATATCATTAGAAAACACTTTTGTAATTATAATAACACAGCTGAAAAACATGGTGCTGATTAAAGAAGCACTAAAAGTGGCTTTCTTTAGGCTAGTTGAATATCTGGAGCATAATCATTTGATTATAGACTTAAAATGGCCAGAAAAAAACCCCAACCCTCTTCTGAAACTGAAGTCTGTTCTTGTTCTAAGAAAGGAAAGCTATTCCATGCGACAAATTGCCAAGAAATTGAAGATTTCATACAACAGTGTGTATTACTCTCTTCAAAGAACAGCACAAACTGGCTCTAACCGAGGACAAGTACATCAGAGTCTCGAGTTTGAGAAACAGATGTCTCACAGGTCCTCAACTGGAAGCTTCACTGAATGTTACCCGCAAAACACTTGTCTCAACATCAACACTCGAGGTGAATCCAGGATGCCGGCCTTCTAGGCAGACTTACAAAGAAAAAATCCGTATCTGAGACTGGCCAATAAAAGGAAGAAATTATGATGGACTAAAGAACACCGACATTGAACAGAGGAGGATCGGAGAAAAGTGTACAGACTAATCTAAGTTTGAGATGTTTGGAACAGAAAGAAGACCATTTGTGAGACATAGAAAAATGAAAAGATGCTGGAGGACTGCTTGATGCCATGCATGGTGGAGGAAATATGGTGGTCTAGGGGGAGCTTTGGTGGTGCTAAAGTGGGAGATTTATACATGATAAAAGTAATCTTGAACAAGGAAGGCGATCACTCCATTTTCCAACGCCATGCCGTACCCTGTGGACAGCACTCGGTTGGAGTCAATTTCCTCCTACAACAGGCCAATGACCCAAAGCACAGCTCCAAACTATGCAAAAACTATTTAGAGAAGAAAGAATCAGCTGGTATACTGTCTGAAATTGAATGGCCTGCATAGTCACTTGATCTCAAACTTATTGAGCTGCCGTGGGAGCAGCTTGACCATATGGTTCGTAAAAGTGCCCATCAGGCCAATCCAACTTGTGGGAGGTCCTTCAAGAAGCATGGGTAAAATTTCCTCAGGTTACGTCAACAAATTGAAAGCTAGAATGCCAGACGTCTGCAAGGCTGTAATTGCGGCAAAGGGAGGATTTTTTGACAAAAGCAAAATTTGAAGGACAAAAATTTTTATTCAAGCAAAAATCATTATTACTAACATTTATCCATGTCATGACTACATTTTCTGTTCATTTTACAGCTCGTTTGATGAATAAAAGTATGAGTTTTTATGGGAAATTTTCTATCTATCTATGTATCTATCCCTCAGTATGGAATTGACTATCAATAATATTTTTATTGGCATATACATAATATACATGCTCTTGTTGATGATATTCATTTTGATTTTAATTGTTTAACTGCAAGTCAACTATTTTTCAGGTTGTTCAAATGTTAGGCTGAAATATACACAAGTTTCAATCAGTTGTGAGTGTGATCATATAGATATGGCAAAGATGAAACTAATGAAGCAGGAAACGTTTGATGGAATTGTTTTATTGACAAATTTGACCATATACAACTTTGATTAATACGAGACAGTGAGATTATATTCACTGAAATACAAATGGCTTTACATATCCTTTATGTACGCTCGTGGTGGCTTTACAATGTCCACTCACCTGCTCATTCATGCAGTTATCTTATCAGCCAGTTATGTGGCAGCAGCACAATGCATAAAATCATGCAGCTACAGGTCAAAAGCTTCACATAATGTTCACATCAAACATCAGAATGAACGAAAAAATTTGATCTCTGTGACTTTGATCTTGGCATGGATGTTGGTACCAGATGGGTTGGTTTGAGTATTTCAGAATCTGCTGATCTCCTTTTCATTTTCACACACAACAGTCTCTAGAGTTTACACAGAATGGTGTGAAAAACAAAAACATTGAGTGAGCGACAGTTCTGTGGGTGAAAACGCCTTGTTGATGAGAGGGCAGAGGAAAATGGCCAGATTGGTTCAAGCTGTCAGGAAGGATATAGTAACTCAAATAACATCTTTTTACAACTGTGGTGAGCAGAAAAGCATCTCAGCATGCACAACACATCAAACCTTGTGGTGATTGGGCTACAACAGCAGAAGACCACATTGGGTTCCACTCCTGTCAGGTTTGATGTATTGTGCATTCTGAGATGATTTTCTGCTCACCACGGTTGTAAAGAGTACTTATTTGAGTTCACGTCTGATCTTTCTCCTCAGCGTGGTGTTTCAGCCTGCAGACCCTCCACTGACAGGATGATTTTTTTTGTTTTTCGCACCATTCTGTGTAATCTCTAGAGACGTGTGTGTGTGTGTGTGTGTGTGTGTGTGTGTGTGTGTGTGTGTGTGTGTGTGTGTGTGTGTGAGAGATATTCCCAGGAGATCAGCAGTTTCTGAAATACTCAAACCAGCCCATCTGGCATCAACAGCTATTCCATGGTTAGTCACATAGATCACATTTTTCCCCATCCTGATGTTTTATGTGAATATTAACTGAATCTCTTGACCTGTATCTGCATGAATTTTTGCATTGTGCTGCTGCCATATGATTGGCTGATTAGATAATCACGTATATGTACAGGTGTTCCTAATAAAGTGGAAGGTGACTGTATAATTATAACAGTATAGCATTTTGCCTTCATTAAAAATGAGAGCTGAAAGTCACCCACCAGGAGGCCATCTGTTCAGCGGTAGGTGGTCTGTCATAAAGTATATTCTTAGTAACTCTCAGAACTTAAAATATACAGAGCATCCCAGAAGGAATGGGGCAGTCTGAGATTTCATATTTTAGCAGGGGAAAAAAATACATTAACAACATTTGTGCAGATGATACCAAAATCATTTTTACAAATGTGGAATCTGTTATTTTTGCTCTTCTACAGTGTGTTAATGTTGAAGATGTGCAATTGATATAATCAATGTGTTTACATAATCAGTTAATTTATAGAATCACTTATGGGTTTCCATATTTCTAATCATTCACAGTATTAGTTCACATCACCAAACCATGTACTTAAGCATTCTTAAACACTTTAACTGATGTTAAAATAATTATTACTAGTATAGTGTCAAAGTATTTAATAATAGTATTGATGTTTGTGTTAACAAAATAAACACCTTCATTAGTTAATAGCTTATTCTTTTGATGTCTAAACTTAAAAGTTTCACAAAAGTAGCATAAATTGAATTACAAATGTTGCTAGTAAACGAAACTCATCTTGCTCAATATACGTGTTCTTAGATAACGAAACTTGCATTACACAATGTAAATGTTGCTGGCTGATGAAATTTGCATTACACAATGTAAATGTTGCTGGCTGATGAAATTTGCATTACACAATGTAAATGTTGCTTGTTAACAAAACTCGCCTTACTCAAAGTAAATATTCCTAGCTAACGAAACTCTCATTACTCGATATAAATGTTGCTAGTTAATGAGACTCACCTTACTAAGTGTAAATGTTGCTAGTTAATGACCATTGCAGTAAGTTAACCAAGGTATACTATGATTTTACTTCAAGTTATTTAATGTCAACCATATTTACAATATGGTTTCATCAATATAACATTTAAAAATTATAGGAGAGGAGGGGCTCATTAACATTTAAACAAACCGATTAATAGCAGTGCTAATTATGTAAATACATCACATATGGTGTATTAAGAGAATCTTAAGGTAAAGTGCAAATTTTATTTGGAAACAAAACAGTGGCTTTAATTTTTATATATATACATGCATACATATACATACATTTTATATATATACATATACATACATTTTATATATATATATATATATATATATATATATATATATATATATATATATATATATATATATATATATATATATATATTATATATAATTTTACAGTGTGTGTGTGTGTGTGTGTTAGCTAGCTTGCTACAATGTTTTATTTTATTTTTTTACCTGCATATATGGTCAGCCTAACATTAGAGATAGCATTGTACAACATGTGGGTAATTAATTATAAAGTACATGGCCAACATTTCATTTGCACAATGTAAGAATTATCTTAATGCTAGCCAGAAAACTAAGCTATTGGTTTTAATCATGAAATGTACTAGTTCACCTAATGTTAGTTACTGTTTTTTAAACACGTTTTAATCACACATATAATTAATCTAAATTTGTGGTAGTGTTGTAGATCATGTCGACCAAAGACATGGTAAGTTCAATCAGTAAATGCATCTCTTACAATCCATTATTTTAGCATTTATAGGCTATTAGCCACCAGTTTTCACTGTTTTTGTCAAATCCTATCATGAGGGCAGAGACTCCTAAATGGCAGATGGCACCAAGTGGCTTCTTCTCCTCTTCTGCTTTCATTGATCCCATTCTGTGATTATCTTCATCAGACAGACAGACAGAGAGAGAGAGATCCCATGGAAGGCTGAAACGGGACACTTCAAAGGCCTTTGATATGAGGTAAGTAGTTTTATTGCACTAGACTTCACCAGAGACGTGTGTTTTTGAGGAAGAATATGGGGGGAGGTTGGATGTTTCTACACAGAAATGTCACTCAGTCTTCTCCTCTGTGGTTAAAACGGAAGCTGCAGTCAGTCAGGATTGTCTCTTACAAATTCATTGCACACACTGTGTTGAGAGGAATTTAAAAAAAAAAAAAAAAAAAGCAGCAGACTGAATAATTGAAAGAAGACCTTGCAGTGTGTGTGATGTATTAAAATAAACGGAATGCTGGGAGCACGATGTATAGCCTAATCACATCACCAGCATGCGCCATTGCCACACAATTTCTGTAAAGCATCTTTTGTACTCACTGTAGCGATCAGCGTAGAAGTGGAATGATAAATGAAAATGTGTATGACTCCTGTTGAAGTGCTACTGTAAGAGATACTAAAATGCTAATGCTCTGCTGTGTTGGGCGTGTTGCTTTTTACCGGAAACCATCATGTCAAATCTGAGTGTGAGGCAGAGCCTCTTATAGATTAACTGCCATCCTCTTGAGAGATACAAATATGACCAAGAGCTACTCTAGGGAATACAAACTCAGTACTTATAGACACCAGAGTGCTTGGAGAGTTTTCAGTAAATGATTTTAAACTATATCGGATTTGCCTTCAAACCAAGAATTATATATTAATGTGTTAGCTTGAATAGTTGAATGTTTGTGTTCAAAGCCAAGGACTGTCACAGAGCCACTGTTGGGCCCTTGAATAAGGAACTCAATTGTTTTGCTATATAGAGTTGTGCTTGAGAGTTTGTGATCACTGTATTTGGATCAGGTTATAAATCTGGACTAAATAAAAGCATCAACCAAATGAATACAGCCAAAACAAATTCAAGTACAGAACCTTATGCAGAATTATTTGGTGTTGATCTATACTCGTTATTCAATCAATCACAGAAGACCCTGGGAATTGTGAAATATGGTTATATCACAGCACTGTTGAATTCTCGATTCTGATTGATTAGAAGAATCAGAATATCGACTTAATCTGAATCGGGCAATTGGACTGCTGTGTTTACATGAGTCGATACTAATTAGAATATTGCCAAATTCTTATTAATATAGTCAATTTGTGATTGAACAAATTAATTTAGCACTTAAATATGTAAATACACAAACTTGCTGCTGTTTACTACATTATTCAAGTAAACCGTGTAGATTGAGCAAGTATACAAAGATGAGCATGTATTAAATTTGGGGTGACATAGTACATTTAGGATAAATGGAAAAGAAATCAATTTTTCCCCCCATTTCTTTATCATTGCTTAATACCATAAAATTATTTTCCTTTATTTAAGCAATTTTGCAATTTGATTTCATTTTATAATCTTTTCAGTAATCAGAATTTAAGCCAGGAGCTTACCTTGTATTTATAGAATATCTTATAAATATTCATTTGATTGTCTGTAAAAAAAAAAAAAAAAAAAAGTATGCAACCATGGTTCTACAGCATGACTAAGTGGAGTATTTCCATGAGCTTGTTTCCTTGCTCAAAGTCATAATCTTGTGATTGTGACACCATGTGCGTAGCCTATAAATGATCATTCTTGTCAACGCAAGTGACCCTGGTGGCCTGGTGGTTCACCAATCAGTCACAGTAGCAAGGTTATAGTCATACTGCATGCAAACTCACTTAACATATAACCAGCACAAAGAACACCGTATTCATCAGTTGTTCCGTTCAAATATTTTAAGAAATGCTATTGTTTTTTCACTTCCAATTGGAAAAAACCTTACAAATGGATGCCGTGAGCAATCCCCCTTAAAGTGCTCTGCATAATGTCCATCATATCAGAATACAGCACTGAATCAGTTTCCAGAAAGGAAAAATAATTGTGTGTCTAACTCTTTTTGTTGTTGTTGTTGTTTTTGTTAAAACTTTGGTTAGGTGATGTTAGCTGAGCCATTTAAACATTCCCTCCAAATTGTGCTACTGAGTTATAAACTCAAAAGCAAAGAAAGAAACATCCCTTTCTCAGAACACTGTATTTTAAAGATCATTTTGTGAAATCAAAATAAGCTTTACAGATCTTTTATTGGAAAGGGTTTAAACAATGTTTTTCATGCTTGTTCAATGATCCATAAACAATTATTGCACATGCACCTGTGGAACATAACTTAAGAGACAGTTTACAGGCGGTAGGTAATTAAGGTCACAGTTACAATAACTTAGGACACTAAAGAGACCTTTCTACTGACTCTGAAAAACACCAGTCTGTAATGTAAGGCACCTACAGGGAGACAGGAAGGACAGCTGATCGTCCTTGCAGTGGCAAACCACGTGTAACTATGTGTACCTGTTACTTTTAATATTGACCCCCCCTTTTGTTCAGGGACTCATTATTCCATTTCTGTTCATCAAATGTCTGAAACTTGTTCAGTTGTTGAATCTTTTAATGTTAATGCAAATATTTACACATGTTAAGAAGTTTGCTGGAAATAAGAGCAGTTGAACAGAAGGACCTTTCTTTTTTTTGTTGATGAGTTTATATACTATAACAAATGTGTAGCTTTTTATTTCATGAAATGTTGGTTAGCCAACGTTAGCTGATCCAGATTTCCAGTACAGTCCAGTACAAATGCTGTTGTGTATATCCATATTGTAGTTACCAAAAAAAGAGAACAAAAACCTTGGATAATACTGAAGCTGCACTTCCTTCATCATTTATTTAAATGATGACTTCCATATGGTTTGTACTTAAAGTTGCACCAGCGAATTATGCAGAGAAACTACGAAAGCCGGTTTTAGACAGTGATTTCAGCAGTCTTTTAAGATTATTACTTGTCACACTGTATGAGATGATCTCAATAAAATTCTATAACAGACATTGCGATAACATGTTCTCTGTGTCAGATTATCTGATAACGATCCTCTAAGGATAGACCTGTGACTAAAGAAAATTCTACTTAAGATTCTAATTCTACATTATCAATCGTGTGGATCATGGCTCATGCAGAAAACGGGTTCTCATATACAGAAACATTGCTCAAAGTGAGCTTGAGGTAATAAGGATATTTTTTCTGCCCATTAACCTGTTTCGTTTAGGTTTCATCATTTCACCAGTTCTGTGTTTGTAGCTAATTGAGCAATCCAATGATATTCTTGAAATGATGCTCTCCGGACCTGCCTGATCCATCCTGTTGCCCTACTTCTGGTTGGAGTTCTCCAAACAGCTGTGGAAATCAATTGGAAATGACTCGCTGCTGCTCAGGTTGGCCCCACATGGACAGCCTGAAGGTCATAGAGATTACTGAGGATGGTACCACTTAAAAACCATGAAGATGGCTTTGGACTACAACTCCTATGAACAGTTATGCTACGATCGGTTTACAAATGCAATTACAACTAACAATTTTGCACTGAAGTCTCAACCAGTGAACAGTGGATAAGTTCAATGTAACAGACTTCATGTGAAAACTGTAATAAATTTCCTGGTTACACAATTGCACTGACAATCTGACAATGTAGTACATAGTTATTAGAAGGGATTTATTTATAATTGGACAGGTGTCACCCAGATGAGGACGGGTTCCCTTTTGAGTCTGGTTCCTCTCATGGTTGCTTCCTCATATCATCTCAGGGAGTTTTTCCTTGCCACCGTCACCTCTGGCTCGCTCATTAGAGATAAATTCCTACATTTAAAATTTATATCCTGAATTGATATATTTCTGTAAAGCTGCTTTGGGACAATGTCTATTTATTAAAAGCGCTATACAAAGGAAATTGAATTGAATTGAATTGAATTGAATTGAATTCTTCTACCGATAGATTTTTAGCCAAGCATCACAGCAGTACCATTCATTTATGATGTGTTGATTTTTGTCTGCAACAGCAAAATTGGGCAAAAAATCATACACTGTAAACCGGCTTAAGGGTCCTCATTTGGGGTTGAATCGGTTAACTGAAATTTACAAGAATAACAATTTGCATACACGACAGCTTTCCTGCTGGGAAAGACCACTGTTGAAAAAATATGAGGCGCAAACTGATCACAGCACAGTGACTGGTTAAGCGATAAGTTGACTTAAAAATGTCCTTTAAAAATAAAAAGTGTCTGTACATAGAAAAAGCCAATAAAAGCACGTAAATTTATGAGCAAGGAAAAAAATACTTTCCACCTGAAAGCATCACTACAGTGCTGTAATTTTTACATCTATTCAAGATACTATGAATGACTAAGAGAATCTATTAGTCATGAATGAGTGAAAGAGAAGACTGAGTAAGTGAAAAGATCTGAAGCAGTTGAATTTTATCCAAGCAGGAAATAAATGTACAGTATTCACAGGCATTCGAAGTGCAATCAAGAAGAAATAACAATACAAAAAAGTCCAAACGACCAGGACAGGCCAACAGTCAGCCCTGAATGAGATCACTGCTTTAGCAGTAGATCATTTCTAACATTTAGACAGCAGCTTCTGTATTTTATGATCATATTCAGCATCCATAACCTCCCTCTTCTCTTCATTCATGAGCCTATAGGCGAGTCATCAATCACAGTAACACACTCACATAAAATGCTAAACTCACTAACAAGCCATCCATAACGCACCAGCCTGCTTTTGATCTCTCTTATCTTTTCAACGTGTTTCATGTGCTCTTTTTGTCTTGCACAGGATTAAAAGTACAGCATGTCTTTACACCCTGGTGTGTGCTAAAAATAGAAATGTTCTTGACACTTAGCAAAACGCTTCTCTCCGGAATTTATAACAAACCACATAATAAAAAAAGGCTAGCTTATGATGAAAGAAAGTGCAAGCCTAAAATCGAATCAGCTCAGGGAAAAAAGGCTCTTTAGACAACTTTTTAAGCACCTACTTGTAAAATATTGTATGTAAGACACTTGTTCTGCAAGTATTTCCAATGGTTCAACCAAAACTGCCTCAAATGTAGGCTCACATTCAGTTTCTTTGGAGTTGAACAAGTAATTAATGTTCACCCTAATTCATTTCTGTAAATATTTCAGCTTAAACTGCATCCAGTTCTTCAGTAATGCAACTTTCTGATGTGGTTTAAGAAACAGTATGATTTACTGAAATCTGTAACCATAACCAAAAATCTTTGTTTCACCATATAGCTGAACACTGTAACGTTATTAAGGCAGCCATTTTGGACATCTTAACACAGTGTGGTATCATTCCATACTTAATTATTTTGTTTACACTAGGAATGTAACTGAATATGATTGCATCCTTGCTGTAAACAAACAATAGAAAAACAATAGAAACCATCACAGAAATTCTAATGGCTTCCACTAGAAATACCAACAGTTAAAGCCATTACCACTACTGGTTCTTAATGGTATCCACTAGACATAACACGACACCATTAGAAGGCAAAAAATTACCAGTAGAGTCCCACAGGGACCATTATGGTTTACATTAAAATCAATTAAATTCCCATTATATCCATTAAAACCATTACAAATTCTATGCAGGTTTCTATTTTTTTCAGCGGGGATTACTCAGAGTGAACAGATATGTTCTAAACAGTTACAGATGAGGATAGGATAGGTTTTTCTTTTTTGTTAGAAAGCTTGCCAGAAAAGTTCATAGGGTATTTGGTTTAGACTAAAGGTGCAAGGGCGTATCTAGATCTTTTACAAAGGGGTGGCCATATTAGAGCCAATGACTCTGTTGTGGTGCCAATTGAAGGTGGGACAAAACACTGTAGAAAATAACATAATGTGATTTCCTATATATGTGTACGGGCTGTATATGGTCTTCATATACGAACATAAAACACACACAACTAAGCAACATTTGTTTGTCGTCTATCAAGCTATATAAAATTCATAGCTAACAAAGCTTACAACAGCTTCACTTTCCCAGAATGCTCTACAACTGCTAACCTCCTCTGCTACCATTTCCTAAAACACACTACTACAAACACCACCACATGATCAGTCACACGATTCAAACCATCCAGAATTCTATACTGCAGGCACCTGAACACAACCATTGCTTCAAATTATTCTACTGACATTATAAAACACACTCAGTTTTTCTAGTGATGATTCTAAGCCTGTTGTTTGTTTGATTGCCTTTCTTGATTACAATCTCTATTTGTTTGATACTTTTGATTCCTGTCTTTCCTACAATACATAATCGTGTTTACACTGATCAGCCATAACGTTAAAATCACCTAATATTGTGCAGGTCCCCCTTGTGCTGCCAAAACAGCTCTGTCCCGCCAAGGCATGGATGCCACAAGACCTCTGAAGGTGTTCTGTGGTATTTGGCATCAAGAAGTTAGTAGCAGATCCTTTAAGTTCTGTAAGTTGTTAGGTGGGGCCTCCATGGCTCCCACAGATGCTCTATCGGATTGAGATCCGGGGAATTTGGAGGCCGAGTCAACACATTATCCTGCTGGAAGAAGCCACTGCCATTAGGGAATACCACTGCCATGAAGGGGTGTACTTGGTCTGCAACAACATTTAGGTAGGTGGTAGGTGTCAAAGTAACATCCACATGAATGCCACGACCCAAGGCTTCCAAGCAGAACACTGCCCAGAGTATCACACTGCCTCTGCTGGCTTACCTTCTTCCCATAGTGCATCCTGGTGCCATCTCTTCAATGTGCCTTGGGCGCCCATGGTTCACTGGTTATCCTTAGTTGGACAATTTTTGGTACTTACCACTGCATACCGGGAACATCCCATAAAACCTGTCATTGTGGAGATACTCTGACCCAGTCGGCTAACCATAACAATTTGGCCCTTGTCAAAGTCACTTAGATCCTTACACTTGCCCATTTTTCCTGCTTCCAACATATCAATTTTGAGAACTGACTGTTCACTTAGTGCCTGATATATCCCACCACTTGACAGGTGCCAGTGAAACGAGATAATCAATGTTATTCACGTCACCTGTCAGTGATTAGAATGTTATGGCCTGTTTATTTTTGATTTTGGTTTTACCCTTCTGGTTGTTTGCTCTGTGGACAACAATAAAACTATGCATTTACATCCAACTTTGCGTCGTTCAGGACAACATAACACTGCTGAAATACACCATCGGTATCTTTAGCTAATAACAAACTATCCCAATGTTATGCTTCCAAATAATGAATGTTATGTCAAGAAGTTTGACCTGGCTTTGTTCATTGTAGTCAGTGGACCAGGGAATAGTTTGCTTCTGTGTTAGCTAGCTAAACTTTCTTGTTTTTATCCATTGCACAATGAAAATAGCCACTGAAATTTCCCAGAGACATTTTAGTGAGCATTCTGTTATCATTCAAGTAGCACAAGTCACACAAGTAGCCCATCACAGCAAGGTTTACCAAGTTGTTTGGTTTCAAATCATGACCTTAGTAAAGGTTATTTCTGTTACTGTAGTCAACTCAAACCAATCTGGCCATTCTCTGACCAAGAAGGCATTTCTGGCCACAGAACTGATGCTCACTGGATGTTTTTTGTTTTTGGCACCATTTTGTGTTAACTCTACAGACTGTTGTGTGTGAAAATCCCAGATGATCATCAGTTTCTCAAAACAGCCCATCTGGCACCAACAACCATGTCACAGTCAAAGACACTGAGATCACATTCTGATTTTGGATGTAAATGGTCTGCACTTATATAGCAATATTTCCAAAGCACTTTACACTGTGTCTCATTCACACACTCGCACACCAATGGGAGCAGAGCTGCCATGCAAGGCACTAACTTGTCATCTTGGGAGCAACTTGGGGTTCAGTGTCTTACCCAAGGACACTAGTCATGTGGGCCGGGAATTGAACCACCAAACCTACGATTAGTGGGATGTGAAAATTAACTGAATTTCTTGACCTACATGATCTGCAGATACAGGTGCATAAAATCTGCATAATTTTATGCATGGTGCTACTGCCACATGATTGGCTGATTAGATAATTGCATGAATAGCAGGGATACGTGTGTTCCTATTAATGTGGCTGATGGGTGTATAGGAATCATTATTATATTCATCCAGCATTATGAATGAACCCACTGCATGAGTGTATGTGTGAAACTGAGCTCTGCTTCCTCTTTAAAATATCAACTGAACTCAAATACAGAGATCTCCATTCTTTAAAATCTGAGCTCAACTCTTCTCCATAGCTCACTTTATTGTTGCCTGAAACTCGAGCTCTGTTTTTAATCCTAGAACAAAACCCCAATTTAGAGGACTATTCTCACTCTCCGGCACTCTGTTCTTTCCAGTTTATGAGTCCTCAATGGTGCCAGGTCCCATTTAGGTTGAGCGGAGGCTCTCGACAGTTGAGAGGCCCTCACCGTGTAATTAGCGGCTTCCATTTCAGGCCTTCTTTGTCTCCAGCTTGTCTTTAATTGGTGGTAAATTGTAATTATTATTCTAAACATCGCCGGGATGAGGTTATTGCTGGGCTAAATTGCTCAGTGACTTTTGTCTTGGGACGTCCTTCGACTAGAGATGGAGGATGTTGGTTACACAGGCATGGCTGGAGGACCAGAACAAAGTGCTCTTTTTTTTGCAGGATGCATCGAATGATTACATGTGTAGTCAATGCCAATGTGTTTTTATGTGACACAGGCAGTGTTGCAGGGTTATCATTATACCCCCTCACCTCCCCCTACATACACACGCCCAGGATAACCCCTTCATGCCGCCTGGAAGAATTTGTTTGCGTTTGAGCAGCTGTTGAAGTGTGAGCTTATTCATAGTAGGATTTCATCTCGGGCGTTGTCGCATTGTCTTTGCCTCTCTTTTTGTGTCTGAATGGCAGGACGGTTGGCGTGTATGGGGAAGGGAGGGATAAAGTTAAAGGAAAAGTTTGGCTAATTTAGAAGTTTACCTTGCAGCTTTTGTGTTTTTAATTTTGCATACTGACAGATTTAAGTTTAAAAAAAAAAAACAAGTACGTTAATGATGTAATCTTTCAAAAATGTCCACCATTAGTTTTTTTTTTTTTTTATTGTTATCCGTTTAACATTCTTGAGTAATTCTTCTATACCATTTCAGTTTAAACAGATATTAGACGTGTGCTTAAAGAAGCGCAAACAAACCTCAAAGCGTTATTGCATGTATATAATAGAAAATGTCAGAGTTATTCATAAATAAGAGCAGAAACTAGCTAAGTATTAAGATTAGGACCGTTGGAGAAGGTTGTGGCTTTAGTTCAGTGGTTCTGAAAGTGGTGACTTTCGTAATGAACGACTAAAATCCAAACCTCAATAACTCAAAAACAAGTCATTTGTACATAATGTGTACCACTTGGACCTAATGTCAGTCCGTACAGGATTGATTTTTTTTTTTTTGTGATTGTTGGTACTTGTTTATACTGTGGAATAAAAAAGATAAACCATGTTCATATTACACATATCAAGAAGGTGTTGTTTTTTTGTTGTTGTTTTTTAACCTGATAGAAACAAGTTGAAATAAAGTGCTTTTGTTTCTTGTCACAGTCCCTCCATATTTTTTTTTCTTTCCTATTTCCTTTGAATGCAGCACAAGGGTCGATGCTGTGCTTAGACAATGTTAGATTTAGGAATATTAATACAGAGAACAATGAACAACAAAGCACTGGAATCAAGTTAATACAGTATGGTTTTATTCATTTGTATGGCATTAATGAATGGAGCAAAATCAAGAGTCACACACACACACACACACACGTGCCAGGCTGACACGAGGTCACACCTGGGTGCAAATAAAAAAAAAAACAAACAAAAAAAACCTAACGTTTAGAGAGAGTAGTCAAGCAGTTGAACATTTCACACTCAAATTTTGGCCATAGTGGAATTATCACGTTCAAGTGCAATGTTGCATGTCATAAAGCAATGCATGTGCCGTTTTATACAGTATAAAGTGGTGGTTACTATGTGTTAATGTCTGGAATGAGATAATGGATAGAGTACAACAAATATATAGAACGTATATGTATATATTATATATTTATATATATATATATATAATCGCACGGTTCAAGATCTGCGCTCGGCCTCGTCGCTCGCTTTCGGCGCAGTCCTTTAACCCAGCAGTGGGTTATTTAGAGCTGCTGATGAGGCATGACACAGGAAACCTCGCTGAACCACCGAGAGATGTTTTGCATAGACGCCAAGTTGAATTCATGCAAATGACTATGTGAGGCATTCGAAGCAAACATAAAAAGACGGACACGTACGTACACAGGGTCGAGATTAACCACATCAAACGGATGAATTGGTGAGGAATCGTGGCCATGTTCTGTCCGTAAGATCTGGCTTTACAAAAATAAGTGAGTTATATTCATAGATTTATTCAAATGAGGAAAAAAAAACCTAGGACAGAACTAAAACAAGGTCTATGTGTATGAAAGTCTTGTGAATGAAGACAGTCGTGATTAGAAAAGCTACAGTTGATGCACATTTATGTTCGGGTCTATGAGTAAAATCAAAGTGTTCAGTCCAGTATTGCTTTTGTGTTATTCTGTCAGTGTATGTGTGTGTGTGTGTGTGTGTGTGTGTGTATGGGTGTGTGGGTCAAGTCATTATGCAGCCTAGCTCAGCATGAATGCCACGGCCTTTTTTTTATACACACCTGAATTCTCTGTAAAAGAAAAAGGACCTACTATTAGTCCCAAGTCACATCTCTGTAAATGAAGTGAAGAATGAGAATCTGTAAATCTGTGAGTAGAAAGAGTTGTTATCATGGAAACCATTGATTTGTAAAACAAAAGAGTCATAATAAATAAAATAAATAACCCATTTTCAAACAAATGTGATGAAACATTAAAAAAAAACAAAAAAAACAACCAACCCAAAGCGAGCGTTTAAACCTGTCGACTTCTTAAAAACGTTTTTTTCTAATTTTTTTTTAATATATAGTTTAGAGTACTAAAAAAATCAGAAAGTTTGTATACAGAGGCATACACATATATCGTTGTATAAAAGCTGATACAGAAGTGTTTAGCATCAGTCACCAGTGTCTCGTTGTATAAAGTCTTTCGCGGGAATATGTCGTAATCATTAATAAATAAGAGCAGACAATAGATGAGTATTAGGATCGGGAGAAAATTACAGGTTAGGAATAAGCTATGGCTTTAGAGGCTACATCAGCCGGAAAAAACAAAACAAAAACATAAATAGAACTATTTAAATACGCTATTGTCCTAATGTCGTAATAGAGTCAAGTTCAGGACAAGCTCTGTAACAAGCTATATCAAAACAAAACAAAACAAAAAAGGGTAAAGTCTCGTTTGACTACACGGCTACAACAGGTAAAAGTAGAGGAACTCCTCGTTTTGTTTGAACAGAGGTGTGAGATTTCTTGTCTCTTTCAAGACGAAGGTCAGTACGGCGCAAACTTCTGGCGCTCGGGTTTCTTGATGCCATTGGCTGAAGAGATCTTGGCTGTGTAGGATGCCAGGGTAGCGTGGGCCGGCGCAGCGGCGGCTGCAGCTGTGCCGGCAGGAGCCGAGAGTGCCAGGAAAGGGACGGATTTCATTCCCAGGAGGCTGGAGAGGGGGAGGGCATAGGGGGCGCCCAAGATTGGAGCATGGGGCAGAGCGCCCATCGCTGCCAGGGCTGCGGCGGAGGACGAGGCAGGGGAGGCAGGCTGGGTGAAGCTCATGTTCAGCTCTACGGGGCTCGACATGGAGGAGGACTGGGCGGTGGATTTGGCGGTCTCTAAACTGTACAAGGAAGGAGGGGAGGGGAAGGGTGGAGAGGAAGAGGTGTCAGGAAGGACAGGTGGAAGGACAGGGAGGGGGTAGGAACCCGGATGGAGAAGGGTTAGAAGGTTAAATAAAAGACATGTTAAAGAAAGAAATTGAGAGAGAATTCAAATAAAATAGAAGAAATCAAAATAAGGAAACAAAAAGAAAAAAAAAATCATAAGAGAGGTGTGTTTTGCTGGAGGTTGCAACAGATTATTTGAGGGGGGACCTTGGCACTCATGGGGGAGGTGCTGTTTAATTCGGGGTGATGGCTCGGGTAGGGGCTTAGGGAAAGGAAACAGAATGATTTTAAATTCATTAGGACTTCCTCAATCCACACTCGGTGGAAAAGACAGCAAATGCATTTGGCAATATGCTATCCATTGCGAACGCAACTGATTATGTGTGCTTGTGTTTTCGCTTTAGGGCATATCCTGAATTTGGTATACCACAAGGTCAATGAAAGGTGAAATGAAAGAACGGCGTGTGTTCAATATGCAGAACTTTCTGATGCAACACTCTGTAATGCTGTGTCTTTTGAAGGATGGGTGGCGTCCTTCGTCTGAATTTTGAGGCGCGAATAAAAATGGCAGGATGAAAGTGTTTGATTTAATCGACTCATTAATGAAACATTGTTGAACTGGAACACTATGGATTCACTGCCCCAAGACTTTGCTACTCTCATTTTTACCCGTCTATAACAAGGAGCAACTCTGCTTATAATTACATTCACAAGACTTTTGCCCTCATCAGAAGTTTACTTCTTTGTTTTTCAGAGGTACGAGGCTAATAAGAATGGGAAGCTTATAGTTTCACATCAGTTTCACTCCACCAACTAGATAAGAGGTGTGGCCAAGTGCGTGTGAAATGATTAGGATTATAATTAAGTTCCATTTTGATTTGTGTATATATAGCCATAGTCTTCTTTCAGGATTTTATTCAACTGTGAATAGCACTTCTGTATGGTAAGCAACTGGTAATTAATAGGTAAGTACTATATGTGGTTTGAAATTACTTTAATACTATTATCTAGCAGTTCCTTACCACAAATTCTGCTACATACTAGACAATTACCACATGATATATTACTTACCAGTTACTTATGTACGGTAAAATAAAGTGCGACCCAACTGTTTCTGTACAAGTGATATTGCTGAGCCAAATAATGTATGTTAAGGCAAGTTGTGACCTCAGTATTATAAGATTATTGTTCAAAATAAGTGAATCACATACTACTGTGTTGTTTGTTTGTTTGTTTGTTTGTTTGTTTATTTATTTATTCTCAAAAATTATTGATTAATTTCTAGCTTTTTTGACTAATCTTACAGCCAACCATCATCCAGGATGAACAGCACAAGTGGCCAACATCCAGGTTTTATTTACACTCAAAGCAAAGAACAGACTTGAATATCACTGACATTACTAGTGTAACTGGGGGACTAAAGGTCACCTAGCAGAAACTTATCACCAAAGATCACCATGAAATTACTGTGGACAGTACTACATAGAAACCAGAAAGATGGCTGTGAATGTTTTGCACTCAAGTCTCCATCATTGAACAGTTAATAACTTCAGCTCATTACAGTAGACTTTAAGTTACAACTATATAATGAATTCAGAAACTACTCTGACGCTTATACTCATAAGTTGCTCATAACTTCCTGTTAACACAATTGCATTTTTTGACTATAGAGTATAAACTTACAGAAAGAAATGATTTATAATTGCACTATCTGGTGCCACCCAGATGAAGATGGGTTCCCTTTTTGAGTCTGGTTCCTCTCAAGGTTCCTCATGACATCTCAGGGTGTTTTTCCTTGCCACTGTCTCCTCTGGTTTGCTCATTAGGGATAAGTTTATAAAGTTCAAATGTATATATTTCTGTAAAGCTGC
Source organism: Ictalurus punctatus (assembly GCF_001660625.3). Taxonomy (NCBI): domain Eukaryota; kingdom Metazoa; phylum Chordata; class Actinopteri; order Siluriformes; family Ictaluridae; genus Ictalurus; species Ictalurus punctatus. The sequence continues at coordinate 5,863,785 of NC_030436.2, forward strand.
AGAAATATAAAGTTGTTTTGTGGCAATGTCCATTGTTAAAAGTGCCATACAAATAACACTGAACTGAACTTGAATTGAACTGAACTTTCTAATTGTCTCAGAATTTTCAATAATGTCAGTTTGAAGAAACTTTAGAGTTCTGCTAGATGAAATGACATTCAATGTCCCATATCACAAAAATGGCTCTTCATCCAGACAGAACCTTATGATACTAAGGTCACAAAGTGTGTGATGATTTAGGTGTGTATTTTCCCTAACTTGTTAGCTACATGGGCCTCATCGCTCTCAAGAAGCAAATGTTGAACACCAATCACATCTTGTGTAATGGACTCCATTTGGTGCAAGCAGAACATTGTGTGCATTTTAAATCAGACACGAGTCAAATAAAACTTGGACAAGCCAAATGTATATCGAAAACCAACAGGAATTTGTTTTCCGTGCAGAATACTGGAACTTATTTGGAATGAAATAACACGGTGCTTATTGAGAAGACTGACCGTGCCCCAGTCTGCTTGTTGAACACACCTGGGATGAGCCTATTTTATTAGCCTTATTTAAGAGTCATTCTGCATACCTGCTGATTCAAGATGGAGGCCTATAAATATGCCGCTGACATCTGATTATGTCTTTGAATATGAGTGTCTCCAGCAATGTATGCGAATATGTGACAACAGTCAGAATTTCTGTCAGAATAAAGGAAACATTTCAGCTATATTGCACTGTAATCAGATTACACCATTGTGTCACATCTTATTAAATTTCACTGATTCACACTGATCTAGTACTATCATAAATGGTTATATATTCAACTCTATATTTTGATGTGGATTTCATCTGTGCTATTATGCTATGTCTTTGTAAGACATTTGATGGTTATTTTCATTCACTTGAGTTAAGTATGAAATTTGTTTGGTTGTCATGTTACATTAAAACTGATGTTGACAGGCGAACAGTACACCAATAAACACAGCGAAGCGTTCAGAAATCTATGCCTCTCTTGTCTGACTCCACAATTAATCAAACTTTGACTGTCTGAAAGGAGTGAAATGCAGTCAGTGTATGAGATGGTCTGAACACTCTGCCACTGGCATCGAACAAGCCACCACCTTTAGTATTAAATAATTCCTCAGTTTGCTGTATTTTTCAACCTTTTTCTCTCCATTATATTCTCACAGTTCTCCTGAAGAACTACTGAGTCCTATTTTGTGGCCTAATTGTGTTTGGGAAGATCCCAATTTGCTTCTAAAATCAGCTTTACTCAAAAAGATCCTTATCCAAGAGTGTTTTCCCACTGCACGTTCAGAAACAATAACTGGCCTAAATGAGAACAGAACTTCTGGTGTTATAGTATTTTTTTTATCTTCTTCTCTAAATTAACCCTAACCCTAAGTTCACAGTGACAACAATAAAAATGTCTGCATTGTTTTTATGGAAACCAATGATACCATTGAGAAATTCAGGATAACATGTCCAATCAGCCATTTGGTTAAAACGACCATTGAAGAAAGGTTTTCAAATATCCAGAAGAACAATAATAAGAAAACATTACCATTAAAATAATCTTTTTTTTGAAAATGAGGCAAGATGGAAATAACGTTGTAAGGATATACAGTAATAAACACAATAGAGACCTCGGAAAACTGTTGCTTCTTGTATTATAGGAAACAAATAAAAGCATATCTGTTGATTTGGGTGTGTTTTTTGAGAAATTAAAAATTGGAGTGTATAAACCTTCGAGCTACTGATTAGAAAGTCCTAGTACTGCCAAGCTGCCACTATTGGGTCCTTGAGCAAGACACTTAACCATCCAACCAAGGAATCATTGGGGAACTCTTTTTTTTTTCCCCCCTCTAACAATGTGCTCATTCTGGCAGCGATGTCAACTCTATGCTGGTCGCTTGTGGGCATTCCTATCTTTACTTTACTGCTGGATTTCACTGGTAAGGCTGAACAAGCTAGCTACGGAACATATATAAAACCACCCACATCAAATTTTTCCCACTAAAAATAAAATACTGAAGGGAACTGCTTATGCATAAAATGCATCCATGCGGTGCATCACTGTACCAGTATCAGAACGAGCCTGAAATACCGTCTTGAGTTTCAAAAATTTTGCCACCTATTTTACAGTCTTAGGCCTTGATGTACCAAAAAAGAATTGTTCTACAGTAGTTTGGGGAAATCAAACACTTTAAGCTCATAGCAAAACAGGGATTATCACTGGCTCAGGAGATGTGAGTGGGAACGAATATGTGTGAATAGTCGGGGGGAAATAGAAAAACAACACCGTCCTTCACTCCCATTCATAATCAAATCGCTTCACTTCTCTTTTGCATAAAGTTAACCTTCGCTTATCTTTGTTGTGTCGCTTGCTCAAGCTACTTCTGCTACTGTCACTGGAATCCACCATCATTCATTGAAAATGGACTTATGGCTGCTATGTTGCATTGCTGCAGCAAACAGTGCTGCAAGCTCTATCCTGAAGCATCCTTAGGTACCAAAAGCTATACAAGTGCAACATACTGATTTGGATTGTGCCAAACGTTCTAGTATTTTGTGCAGTGGAAAAACATCCTAGGGTAATGTCAAGACATGATATTGAAAATTAACAGATGGGGAAAGATGACTAGCAATGCCGTGGCTCCGGTGCGAGCAGTCAAGCTTGTGGTGCTTACCAGGACGTGATGAGGTACTGAGCTAGATTGATGCTGATCGGAGAGCCTGTGATGGTGACGTGTCTGTCACTGGTGCTGTCCAGCTGACTGCCAATCTTGATTTGAGCCCCGGACACTTGGCGGATCTCGTTGATTTTTGTACCTTGTCTGCCAATGATGGAACCAATCAGCTGTGAGGACAGAGGAGAATCAATAACAAACATAATGGAGGTCATTTTACCAGTTACAAAGAGAACTGAGTCATTTTATTAACCATTTGTACTGGTGGATGTGGCCAATTTAGCATCTTGCCTTTTTAGCATATGGTTGGTACATTTATAAATCTTTGTATTGTGCACATCTTCCGGTCAGCCAACAAACCAGAACTTTGAATGAGTTTTCTGTTTTGCACTAGTGGGATTAACTGAATATGATTTTTTTTCTTTGGCACTGGGAATGACAGTGCAAAATCTGTTTCATATTTCATTAAGTGCATCCCGGTCATTTGGGAACTGTATGTAGTTCTGAACTTGTCGGAGGAGTGATGTCAGCACTACAGACAGTACAGCAGAGAAAGCTGAGTGTGACATTTTTCAATAACTGTGAGGGCCCCAGTACACTGAGAAAAACCTCAGGCCAGAAAGTGACGGATAAAAAAAAACTAAAAAGCTTCTTTAGGTTTGAGACTTGAAATAATGCGGATGACTTCAGAGAGACTTGGCGTCAGGAAAATGATGACTTGGCAGATTTCACAAAATTATATCATCAATCATGAAACAAAAATACACTGAAAAGTCATAAACCTGGTCAGGGATAAATGGGTCATTACTATATAGTAAGAATCGATAATCGATCAGCCCAATATCTTATTTATTTAGATGAATGTGTCACAAACCAATAATACTAGAATTACAAATTTAGGGCCAAATTGCTGTTCATATACAGTAGTAGTCCTTGATTTGGAAACTACATGTTTGATTCTCATTTCAAGCCCTTCATCATCATCTCAAAATAGCACTGTATCACAGAACCTTTTGGCTATGTTTTGGAGCACTGCTATAAAACTCGAGTACATCTGTTAACCCACAGTGCTTTGCCTTGTGAAGCAGATAGCCTGTCAAGTGTAGTCTACAAACTCCTCAATCTGTGTTTAACTGCAGACCGTCAAGACGTGTAAAACAAGACGCCTTCGCTGGATGCGCATCGCCTGTCTGTGCCATTAAATGGCTATTGATCTTGAAACTCAACATTGAAGCCTAGACCAGTTCAATTCGCAGGTTATTGGGTAGTTATCCAATGCTCAGGGTCTGAAGTGAAGACTCTGAAAGGTGCCTTGGGAATATTGTCAGGCCTGGACAATGAAAAAGTGACCCCCATGCAGATGTGTTGGCGGTTTGGCATTCGTTTGACAGACAGCTCCTTCTTTTTGCTTCGCTCTCCCACTCTGTCGCTGCATTCCTCCCTCGCACTGCGAGTAGCTGAGTGTGTCTCTGTGTGTGTTTTACCCACAGAACATTCCTTTCCTCACAAGTCATATGGCTGCTGCAGATCCTGATTTGTCACACTGCTCTCCCTGGTGCCTGAGGCTATTAATGGCTTGGCTGATTATGTTGGTGTCTAAGTGCTTGGTGGAAGACCTCCAGGTCTTGCTGCCACCCCGACGTGGTCCATCCCCATCCTATGCTTTTATGAAGCTCTGAATTATTCATCCACACATCCTCAAGATGCAATAAACAGCAGGTTCCACTCCCCATATTTTTGAAGTTATTCTTAACAAAAGTGTGCAGTCTCAAAACTTTTGACATCATCGGTTATTTGGTTTGAAAGTATTGCCACTATGGGAACAAATCACATCAGCAAGGATAAATCCCCCTCAAGTCCTAAGCTAGAATTAGGTCTATTTTTGCCTGGCCTTTAGAATTCGAAAAACCCAGGGAGATGAAGGAGGCCACGACTCAACAAAGACGAGACCGCTCCCACTGATCCTGCCGGTCTTGACCAGTCCTCAGCCTTATAGACCTGGTGTCTGAGCCACTGCGTTCGCAAGCACCAGCTCTGATCCCTGTCTAATTGCCACATGTTCGTGAAGACTTGGTGGGGAGGGCTGCTGTGGAGAATGAGCTCCTCTAGAGAGGAAGATGTGATTGCTTGTGATAAACAACTTCCTTCTGCCAGGCGTTTGATGTCTGTTTGATCTTGCCTTGCTGCAGAATCACTACGCTGTGAGGCCATTTCAATAATAAATGCCACGTTATCTCTCTGCTCATAGCTTTTTGGGGAGAATATGAATGTGGAAACATTCACATTTGGTTCTGTTTGGAGGAAAAAGTATGTACTTTGTGTACATGTAGCCTGTGACACATTTGTAGTAATAGAACGGATGCATTAGGTAGATTTATTATAACATGACGTGATTCGGAGTTCATGTATTTATAATTTTACTGCGATCTTGTCTATTGTTTAACTCATGAATATTAAAGAATAACTGTGCTATATGGGCTGCACAGTAACATTTTGGCTAATTAGTTCCTAATTAAACATATTCTGCAATTTTCTGTGATAGTTTCATTAGGCTCCATAGGTAAAAACTAAAGAGCAGTAGAAAAGGTAGGCAAAAAACCTACGATATCCATCCGGAATACTTCGATGACTCGAAAGTGTTATTAATAACATTTAATTAATATTTGGGGGACATGGTGGCTTAGTGGTTAGCATGTTCGGCTCAGGTGTCTGGGGTTGAAGGTTTGAATCCCACCTCTTCCCTCTGTGCACAGAGCTTGCATTTTCTCGTGCGTCAGGGGTTTCCTCTGGGTACTCTGGTTTCCTTCCCGAGTGAAAAGACATGTGCTGTAGTTTGACTGGCATTTCCAAATTGTCCATAGTGTGAATATGTGTGTGATTGTGCCCTGCGATGGTTCCCAGGGATAGGCTCCAGGCTCCCCCGTGACCCTGTGTAGGATAAGCGGTATGGAAAATGGATGGCTTTAAAATTTGACATATTTAAAAGGAGTCTCCAGTGTCAGCACTTTGTAACAGTCAGAGGTGAAGCTGTTCAGGAGGACAGAGGACTAAATGTTACAAAATGTAACCGAACATCTGGTTATAGCTGGTACAAGTGACAACAAGAACTAACTTATTTCATGGATGTTGCAGAACAATAAATGGCTATAAACGGATAATATGTGTGAAGTGCCATAAAAATAATGGGTCAGGACATGCGGTTATAGGAAAATTCATGTCAGGCTGCATGACACTACCCTGTTGTTGATTATTTTCCCATAACAGCACGTCCTGTTGTCTTTTCTTCCTTACTTATTTAGAGTTTAATTCAACTGGAGAGCATATCCACTTGATTACTGTAACATCACTAGTTTTATTTGCCTCACACCTCCAGGGTTGTGGGTTCAATTCCTGCCGTGGCCCTTTTTGTGCAGAGTTTGCATATTCTCCCTGTGCTTCCGGGGTTTCCTCCGGTTTCCTCCCCCAGTCCAAAGGCAAGGTAGGCTGATTGGAATGTCCAAAAGAGTCCATAGTGTATGAATGGGTGTGTGAATGTGTGTGTGATTGCGCCCTGCAATGGATTGGCACCCCTTCCAGGTTGTCCCTAGCCTGAGATAGGCTCCAGGTTCCTTGCGACCCAGTAAGGATAAGTGGTACAGAAAATGGGTGGATAGATGAATAGTCTATACATGTTTACTAAGAGGTTTTGGAGTTGTTTAAGGCTATTTTATTGAGTACAGTTGAGTGTTGCATTGTCCTTGAAATTTCATTCCTTGCACTTGTTCACTTGTCTCATAACAATTCCAAGAATCCCTTCTGCCATGAACCACAACTAATAAAAACCCAACACTGAATAACAAAGGATCCTCCTCCCTACCCAAGCAGAGGCTCTTAAAATAGAAAAGCATGTGATGCACCATTGCGGATCATGTACGCCAGGTTGGAAGCCAGTGGATTAATCCAGTGGACTCAGAGAGAGAGAGATCAGGGCCGGGGGGAGCCCCAGCATGCAGCCATGACACACACATTGATGTTCTCCGCACTGAGCTTAGGGCTTCGATGAAAGGATGAGGGGGTTACTTTTATTTACCACTCTGTTTTGACAGCCAGGGTGAGTAAAGTACGTCAGCTGCCATGATAAGATTGAATCCAACTGAAGCGCCTCTGAGGGAAGCAAAGCAGAGGGAAAGGTGGATGAATGGATGGATGCATGGATGGCTAGATGGATGGATGGATGGATGTTTGTCTCGACAGGTTATGTAACGATGCCCGATGAATGATATTGGAACGCCTTTAAGGACTGCGTTATGCTTTTATGAGTTATGAACAGCCACAAATGCTCTTCAACAACAAGCCCACGGGTGTATGTCAATGTGTTGTCTGTGTTCATATATTAAACTCACCCACCACACCATATTTGATTTTTTACCTGGTGGATTTGATACTGCTTATTATTTGTGTTGGATCCGTCTCATAATTCTTGTCTGTGAGTTGATATTTATATAGCATGACAGATATTTTTCAGTCCAAGGAAACCGTATTACACTGCAAACATGCTCCTTTCAGGCGACGTAGGAACAGATGTCCTATGGACTGTATTCTTTCAAAACTACCTCTTCTACTCGTACGCTGGGTTATGAGTAAATGAAAGCTGTGCTTTAAAACCACATGGCTGCAATTTCAATACACCCAAATGGAGACATAGTGAAGACAGGCTGCCTCATTAGCTAAGACTGTAACTAAATTACAGCTGTAAAAATTAAGCCATAAACGCACTGTGCGCACTGGCTGTGATCAAAAAGTGTGAAGAACAAAGAATGCAGCTCTTACGTCGTTTGGAATGAGGAGCTCCTGTGATGCCGTTTGGGTGCTGGACTCCATTCCTGCTGAGAAAGACGAGCGATATGGAGTTAGCAAAGCTCAGGAGAACTCAATTGCATTTTGCAGCTCTAAATGATTCCCCCTTTCCTTCGTGACAATCGCTCATTATGTCAACTTGACGTGGAGTTTCTGAAATGCCCTGGATGGAACATGATGGATGCCAGTCCTTTTTATTTCTGTCTGATGGGCTGAAAGACAAATTCAGCTACTGTGAGGCCTTCATTTGATGAAGTTTAGTGGGGATGTGATGTATTTGTCTTTATTTTCTGTTCTAAGTGTTGAAGAAACCTTCCTCGGGGGCCTTACAGAGTGGGTAATGTATGTTAGTTTTCACTGTACAAGGTTCAGTACCCTAGAGAAGGAGTTGAAATGCACTTAGCAATGCCTGCAAGATTCAGGAGTAAGGAAAATTGCACACTGTGTAAGTAACAAATGAAGCATTCAACAAAAATTCTAGATAGATGTGACTCTGATTACAAAAATGTTTTAAGACAGTGTGTCATTTTGAAAATCAAACCAAGATTTTTTATTTTTTTTTCCAGATTTGTTAAAACTATAATGGAATTCATAATCATAAGATGGTTGCTGATTGATACTCTGTATCCAAGCAGGAAGAGGAGAACAATATGTGTTATGGAATTGCTGAACTCGACAAATCCACAAACTTTCCTGGACTATGGCTCTCAATATCTTGTACTGGTCCACTGCCTAGAATATTATTTAACAGTACACATCTTTAGCTTACGTAGCACTAGGTAATGTAGTCTAGCTTTGCTTCCGACATATAGCCTAGAACCCAAATTTGTAGTTTGGGTAGCTCCATGGTCCACGAACTCATGAACTCGGGTTACTAAACTCGAGTTACACTCGGTACAAAGTTTCAACATGTTCTCTCTATATACTATCTGTATACTTTAACACTATCTGCTGCCCCACCTGGATGCACTACTATTACTACAACTACTACAACTACTACTACTACTACTACTTGCATTCCAATGAAAGCAACCTATGTCTACACTTCTGCACATCTTATCTAGGCCGGGCCCTGAGCCAGCACTCTTAGCCGTCAGGAGCCCTTTTTAATAGACTGAAACACTGCCTTGACTGATGAGCTTTTTACCACCAACATAATCGAATTCTGCAGCCATCTCGTGAGAGGGATATGCTCTCCAAGCTTCAGCAGCAAGAGGGGGGCTACCATTGTGCTTGCTTCCGATGCACGGAAATTGCTTTGAGGCTTTTTCCCCTCCCTCTTTTTCACCAAGCCAAAGCGCTTATTTACCATAATGCTTAATGGTTGGTGCCATTCAAAAGGGCTTGCTCAGAAAAGAAAAAAAAACTTGCTTCTAAACAAATATTTTGGATCCCTAGACATGGTGAGAGATGTCCCAGAATTGATGGACAAGAAGGGGGTAATATCCCATGTCTGCAGGTCTCAGGAGAATGAGAAGATCCTTCGGCTGTGCTGGAAATTGGAAATAGGCTTTAAAAGCCTCCGGTGCTTACTGTGAAATCCTAGCCAGACTTGGCCCTATTTTACCCAGGTCTAATCTACACGTACCATATGGCCCTTGGAGTGCAGGTGCAGTGGCTAGGCTGAGACAGACACTGCTGGGAGGTTCATTTGATCCACATTTCTGTTCCCAGGTGTTTCAATGTGAGTCTTCTTCTGAAGATACTGGCATCCATGACATTATATGTGATCAAGCGTCTGAGAGACATTCAATTAGATTTCCATATTAGAACGCTACTATGAACTTCACGGGAATGGGGGCCAAGCACTTTCTAATCTTCCAAGCAGGCAGACATTCTTAAGATCATTTGCTTAAAAATGTTAGGCTTTCCCCCCTCTGCTCACCAAAAACTGCGCAAAACCTACCAGGCAGGACGGCTGTAGCTGCTGGCTGAGCGATTGGTGTCAGACCCTGTTGCATGGACAACTGGTGCAGCTTGGCCAGCTGAGAAAGACATACATGAAAAAAAAAAACAATTAACGAATAATTAAATAATAACAATGAAGTACTAGTAGGCCAAATAAGAAAATATTTTGCAACCGGGCTACCAAGATTTTGCCACTGAAAGAGTATTATAATGTATTAATCAAGCAATAATTTTTTATATAAGTGGCCACAATGTCATGGCACAAATCTTTAGAAAACATCCTATTTAGATAACTGGAGTAGCATAAGTTCAAAAGAAAAATGAGCCTAAAAGAATATATTTTCACTCGACAGTTCGAGTCTAGCTGCCATGTGTTCCATAAATATTGGGTACTCAGCAATAACCCTGTAGGATTTGAGGTGTACCGAACCCACTGGATCATGACAGGACCTTTACGTTTTAGGTGGTTCTCCAAAAACGTTTTGAGTGAGGGGTCTTTAACTTGTCTGTTAGTTCCACAAATAAATAACAATGTTCCTACCACAAAGGTTGCCATTATGTGGATGAAAAATACTCTTCCTTTTCTTGCAGCACCAAGCAAGAATCATGGACCAAAATGTTCTTTAGGGAACTAAAACTGGACCTTTAATGTTCTTCTATGGCATTGAACTTTTCTCTTTAACAGCACAGAAATGTAACCGTAACGCTTAAATAATGAAGTCAAATCTGGAACTCTTAAGAGTTCTTTGGCCTGTCACTCTGTGGAAGCCTTCAAGGAAATCAAAGAGCCTACAAAATATCCCTGAGGATCCTTGAGGAACCTCAGTGTGTTATTAACTAGTTAACTAGCACTCACTGACAATTTTGAACCTACAGTAAATTCATGAAAAATATGTACAAAATTGAGCAATAGAAAATGTTGTGGTTGCATTTCGCTTGATTTTAGTGTGAAATATTTTGTAGGTTGTAAGAAAATCTACTATTAAAACTATAAAAACTCTACATTTTTGCCTGCTGGCTGAATTGAAATGAACTAATGTAGGTACATCATAAAATTATCATTGTAAGTATGGAACAAGAACAAGAATATCCTCAGCCCTTACCTCTGAATGTGGAATGCCATATTGGTTTTGTACAGTGTATGCCTGCAAGAAGAAAAAAAGAGAGATAGAGGTGTTTTTGAAGTATCTTCCACTTCATGTATTTCACCTACATGTCTTGGAGTTTAGGGCTGAAGCACAGCTTCTGTTATTCACACCTCAACCACTGCCATCAGTGGAGCGCAACGCCTCAAGACGGCATTGTGTCTCTGAAAAGAAGAATTTCAGTTTCAAACCGAAGAACTCGTGAGTCTGGGCCTTGGCATTAAAGAGAATGCGAGGCTCAGTTAGTGGAGTTAGTGGAGTGCTACGCGCTATTCCCAGAGGCTCTCTTGTATAAGCCTGTTTAAAAGTTTAAACATACTGCAGAGGAAGAGTGGGAGGGAGAGCAGGAAAGAGAAAAAGAAAGAGGAAAACAAGAGGAGAGATGGGAAGACAGCATGAGAGAAAAAGGAAGAAATTACAAAAGTCTAGTAATGCACTAATTATCGGCCATGCCATAGGAAAACCCTGGTTTGTGTTCCTCGGTGCTTTGTTTAATAAGAGCAATTGGTCACAGGAAAAAAGTGCTCCAGGGAAACAAGAGACTCCTTCCCTTCAATTCCAATACCTCTGTGTTTTCTTCCTTTATGGGTTCTTAATGTTGTGCTGTATAAGGCCTGTGCCAGTGACAGAATCATGTAATTCAGTTAACCTTGTGGAAAAATGCTGTAAACGGTTAAACCATGGGGGGTGGTGAGGGGCATGTGAACACTCATGATATCTGCCTACCACTAAGACATGCAGAATTCAACTAGTATAATAGAACTAGTAAACTAGTATAATACAACTCAACAACAGTGGCATTTCTAGACCAATCTCATCTATGCTAAGTACAAAAAAAATAATATGGTATTGATTTAGGATATCACATCATCCAACATAAAAGGTCAATTATGGTAAGCAAGGTTTTTCCCATCACTGGGACCTTGGTTAACCGTCACCAGGCACAGGCTTATGCTATATGCTAACTCATTCTTTTATAAGCATGTTGACTCGATTTCTCTTTACCTGTGTAAGTCAAAGCAAGTTAGAGATTAGAAAAAAGGACACTCATTTGAAGAATTTCATTTAATTATTGTTCTCTCTCTTTCTTCCTGTTCTCTCGCAGTGCCCTCGTAAATAGTCTCTAAAGCATTTATAGGAGCACTTAATGCACTATAATCCCCCTCAACACTCACTCACTCACTCTCTCTCTCTCTCTCTCTCTCTCTCTCTCTCTCTACCACACACACTCTTGTGCTCCCAGGTTCCTCAATCTTAGTTTGTTGGCTCATCGGTTAAAAACTAAGAAGCTTTTTTCCTGTTTTGTGTCACGTCCCTGCTTCATTCTGTGTTTGCTGCTTGTGTGTGTGTGTGTGTGTGTGTGTGTGTGTGTGTGTGTGTACTTACACAGGTCATATGCCTCCCCTGTTTTAGCTCTAGTCAGATAAGAACATCAATAACACACTAAGCACTAGGGCTAACCATACACACACACACACACACACACACACACACACACACACACACACACACACACACACAAGGAGACAAGGGGGCACCTGGCCATGATATTCAGCGCCCCTTGGTTCTCAACGTGCTAAGCTGCTGACTGTGGAATAGCGGATTTTATCACTAGCCAGGCCTGTAATGCTGAACGATCAGATGATAAAGTCCCTAGGTCAATAAGTAAGTCTGGCTGATCACAAACCTTATTGTATGACATCACTACTTTCTCTCTCTCGCTCACTTTTTTTGCTTCACATACTGCTTAGCATAAGTAGTGCTTAGTGCTAAATTACATCATTAGCTTGTAAGCTATCTGAGGATTGACTTGGCTTAGTTAACATTTACAATAACATTAACAATAAACATTTAGTTACTGCTGTAGAAGTAGCTATACAATGTTATGTAGCAAGTTTCCTAGCCAGCTAGCTACTATTTGGTCATTATTTTGGTGATCTAGATCTAGGCCTACATGGCATTAAGGAAATATTACACTGATATTTAAAAAAGACAGCAAGTCAACCCAAGTCCATTTTAAAACAAATAAGCTAGTCGTTCAATTCAGATGAAATGGCCCTGTAGAAAAGTCGGATGGGTGGGGTCTGGGCATATGGGAGCCATAAGCCAAGGTGGTAGAATTGATGTATTGCTGGAAGAGTTATTCAGTAAAAAGCTTTGTCATGGCTTGGCCTGCCCCTTTAGCAGAGAAGCTCTGTCAATTAACAGTAGTACTTTATTTTTACTCAGTGTTTTGTCAAACCATTTTTTTTTTGGACCTCAATTATATTGCGCTGGATGGCTGACACTGAATTTAGTTACCTCTGTAATTTCTCATTTCTCTACATATTTTGACCTTTTCAGGTGCTGTGACTCTGCTGGATACACTGCTAAATAATATTTTTCAAACAATTCTCATAGACGTGAGTCAAAAGCACTTCAACTTCTGCCTCAAAGAAATGCTTCTGTTTTTTTTTGGCTGTTTAGTAGCCATTCTGCACTTTCCCATCTGTGAACTTGGCCTTTTTATAGAGTTTTGTGGGCGTCACCAAACGGAAATCAGCTGTTATTTACCGGTAATTGATTGGGTGATTGACATTCATCAACATGCACACGCAAATACAAAGAAAACCGGCTTTGGTAAACCCGTCATAAATTTTCCGTTCGGTTTGGCTTTTTTTTGGTAAACATTTACATACAGCTTTACTCAAAGATTGATGAATGAGGCCCAATGTGTGCAGGTGAACATTTTATGTTAAGCTATGTTATTTTGTTATGACATTTCATAAATAAAACATGGAAAAAAGTGTTCTGTGACCCTGAAGCACACCAACACCTCAAAATCGATCTCGATCTGTTTTAAACTTTTAGATTCAGCAAGTTGTAAACAAACCCAATATGAATGCTAAATTGCTACATACCTCTAGGGCAAAATACTGAGAATATCGTGAAATGTTTCCAGATGCTCTAAACCATCATTCTCAAGGAATATACAGATACACTTTAGCCAAAAATGTTACCATCCCTGCCCTTACACCAGAAGTCTTGTTTGGTGTCTGAATTTTGCTTTTGCACTGTAGCTAATATGTAAGTTATATATAATATGTAACATAGCCACTAGACTTTGTGGAATTAATATGGTTAATCATCATACACTCACATACACTCACAAAATGTATATTATACTTTCCTAAGTGGTTTCTGACACTGTGTGACACACTGGTGTCTATTAATACGAGTTAGAAAACGAACAAAAAAGCTATAATCAGTGGTGGCGGCGAATTTTGAAAACAGCACACTGTTCCTGAGCACACAGCTGATCAGATTCAATTGATTTAGAAATGTACACTACATAGAAGTAATTTACATGAAGATATTATTCCAGTTTGCTTGTACATTTACTCTTTTTTTAATACAAAGTTGAACATTTACAGCATATTGTTTTTTTTTTTTGTTAGCAATATTAATTTGTTAGCAGTATTAGCCTTGTAGTGGGAGCATATCCCAGAGTGTTTCCCAGATTTATATGGCACATAATGCACACATGGTGATATAAAGTGAGACCTGGGACATGTTCATACTTAACATTTTGCTCTTTTTATGATGGTTTACTGTGTTTTATATTCTACAGTATGGTATTTCTCGAGTTTTGTCCATACATTTCACTATTGTTCATGCATGAATGTAGACTAACAGCTATTTTTTAGAGCAACACAAATGAGGGTTCCGCATGTGCAACCTAGTTAATTTTCCAAGTTCATAACTTTCATAAATTTGGATGAAGGATGGATTTTAAACTAATGTATTTTGTTATTCATTTAAATGTGTCTTTGGTGTTTAAAGTTAAAAGGAAACTTTATGAGTCCTGACTACATAAAACCTTTGGAAAAGTTAATGCGCGTTAACAGAACATTGAACTGGACAACATAGGACCCTGGGAACATATGAATGTATTTGAATGTATGACCCCCCACCAACACAAAATGTCCTGATTACATTTGAGGTTGTGGTTTAATCAAACTGTCAGTCAGAAACGGGAATAAAGCCATGCATAAAACTAAAGGAAAATGTAAACAAAAGAAAAAAAAGGGAGGTTTTTTTTGTGCAGTCGTTCTCCCTGGCTCAAGAGCAAGTCTGGTTGCAACATGCGACATGTAGCATGGCAGGAGAACAAAGTCTGTCTCCATGCATTGAGGCAGTTCTACTAAAAAAAAATAAAAAATACCGTAAAGATGCAGCGGCAAGCTAGTTGCCTGTCTGATGTCCGTTATTAATATGATACTCACTTGTTGCAGATCCAGAGCTCCCTGAGCCACTGAGAATAGAGGGTGAGACCCAAACTCAGAAGCTTCGAAAACCTTAAAGAGGCAGACGGGGACAGAGACACACAAACCAAGGCTTTCATTTATATATCATTGCTACAAGCCATATTTTTACAAAAAAAAGAAGGTATATTTGTATGATGGCCATACAAATTAAAGCAGAAAAGAGGCTAGACGTTCATTCCATTGATAAACATTTATCTTGCAGTGATATATCAACGCTGTGCACATCCAAACTTGCTGCTTCTCTAATTCATTTTTTGCGGCCATCAAGCGACTCAAAAACTAGTTTTAATGACAATGAATATTCATGAGTCTAATTGATCATAATGTGAGCACTGCTTCATGTGTAAGAGTGTTGCTAACGAACAGTCGTGCCAGGGTGAATAAACATTACAGCCATTCCACTGATAAGTTAGAGAGATGCTAGATCATTCCGGGTGTTAAATGATTATAGGAGAGTTAGTGTGAGATGAAAAGTGTGTTTGTGTGTAGTAGTAATCACATTAATAGACTCACAAAGGGAATGCTAACTACTCTTAGGGATGTGCTGGAATTCAGTTAACATGATTTATCAAGATATTCAACACATCCATTATTATCGCGTTCACGATTAAGGATAGTACACTTATACCATTCCTGTATAGTTTAGTGTTCCTTTAAAGGTAATTATGATCCAGTGAAAAACCTTAATCCTTTTTTTTTTTTTAAAGGTACACTACAGTCATGTGAAAAAATAAGTACACCCCATGGAAATTGTTGCCTTTTTTGACATATTTGGACAAGCAAACATTTGATTCTCTTTGAAACAGTCCCTATTACTAAAGTTGATACACTCTATCAAATGACACATAAAATTGACATTTGGTAGTAATTTAAATTAACAAAAAAACAACAACAAACAAACAGAAAAGAGTAAGTACACCCCCACATTTGTCACACCTTCAAATCCATAAAATTAGAATCAGGTGTTCAAGATTAGAACCTGCCTAGGGAGTGCAGGTAGAACCTGTCTTATTTATACCCCTCTCATATCTAGTGTCTGGTGTTCCCTTTGTTATTGAGGTGTGTGGTGTCATCATGCTAAGATCTAAAGAGGTCTGTATGAAACTTTTGAAAAAAAAAAAAAAAAGTTGTGGATGCCTATGAGTCTGGCAAGGAATTTAAAAAGATCTCCAAATTATTTGATATACATCATTCTAATGTAAGGAAAATAATCTACAAATGGTGGAGATTTCAAACAATTGCCAATTTGTCCAGGATTCCCTGCAAATTCAGCCCAAGAGCAGACTGTCTGATGCAGAAAAGAGGTCTCCAAGGACCCCAAAATTTCATCAAAGGATCTGCTCGTAATTGTTGGTCTCAAAGAGCATACTTCTACAATCAGAAAGCGATTGCATAAATTTGACCTGCATGGGAGATGTGCCAGGAAAAAGCCTCTGCAATGAGCATATAGGTAAAGACCAGGCCTTTTGGAATAATGTGCTCTGGACAGACGAATCAAATATAGAGTTGTTTGGCCACAATGACAGCAGACATGTTTAGCGCTGACCAAAGACAGCTTTTCTGGAGAAGCGCCTTATACGAACTGTGAAGCACAGTGGTGGAAATGTTATGGTTTGGGGTTGCTTCGCTAATTGAGGAACTGGACAGCTTGCATTCATCGATTCAACTACGAATTCTGCATCATATCAAAGAGTGCTTGAAGATAATATGAAGCCATCTGTCCAAAAGTTAAAGTTGAACTGAAAGTGAACCTTTCAACAGGATAATGGTCCTAAGCACACTAGCAACTCCCCCAAGTAATGTCTCAAAAAGAAGAAATGGGGGGTTATGGAATGGCCTAGTCAAAGCCTGGATTTGAATCCCATTTAAATGTTGTGGGGGATTTGAAACAGGCAGTACATGCAGGAAAACCCTCAAACACCTTGCAACTGAAAGAATATTGCATAGAAGAGTGGTCAGAAATACCAGCAAGCCTGGTGGACAATTATGCAAAATGCCTACAAGAAGTTATTTCTGCTAAAGGGGGCAATACTAACTTTTGAGGCTAAGGGAGTACTTACTTTTTCTACAGAAGAATATCACATCTATTGATATTTCTGTTGAATAAATTATTGAAAAAGCTAATTTTCCTTGTTGTTTTGTTCAAGTATATAAAGTTTATTATTAGGCCCTGTTTCAAAGATGATCAAATGTCAAAAAAGCCAACAATTTCCATGGGGTGTACTTATTTTTTTCACATGACTGTATATTGACATATCCAGGTAACAAATACATATGTTTTAATGGTACAAATGATAAAGGTACTATCCCAGCAACAAGCAAACGTACATATTAGCACCCTTTTAGTGAACACTGAACAGAACTGTCATTCTGAAAAAAATGTTTAGGGACTTTAAACACAATATTACCATGATGTAACAACACAATATCGGCACATTCCTAATTACAGCGAAATTTTTCACCTGAAATCAACGTTAACATTACTCAAACCCAAACCAATATCTAAGAAACTACAAGTTTAAAACTGACATTAACTCAAAAGGACACCAATAATATAGCAGTTGATTTATAGCTTTATATTCATGGATTGTGTCCAAATCCTGCTGGTCCAGAAATATATATATATATATATATATATATATATATATATATATATATATATATAATATCCTCATTTATCAAAAACAAAAACAAAATTTTGGCCAGATATTTACTATTCAAGAACAGATTATTGAAAATTGACAAAAATCATTTATAGCTGTTTGAGAAAGCAGTGTATAAAAGGGAATATCTGAAAACCCTGTTCACACACCATTTGATTTATTATTATTATTTTTTTTTACACCTGTATTTCTATGTATGCTCCTCAAACAGTGTTAATTCTTGTTCTTCACAACCAACACTGTCTATTACATGGTCCTCTAGTATGAAATTAGATTTGTGGC
This sequence comes from Ictalurus punctatus, assembly GCF_001660625.3. Lineage (NCBI taxonomy): Eukaryota > Metazoa > Chordata > Actinopteri > Siluriformes > Ictaluridae > Ictalurus > Ictalurus punctatus. The sequence goes on from NC_030436.2 coordinate 5,881,601, forward strand.
AAAAGTTTTGAGCGTAAAACTTTTCAAGAAACGAATATACAGTGAGAAAGAAGGAAAAACACTGAATCTGAAAACAGTGAAGTCGGTGGCAAAAATTGAACATGCTCGTCAATTAAACTGAATTCTTTGTTAACAGCTTTCTCAGCTTCCTTTTCACTAATCATGGTTTATGAATGCGCTGCCAGAGTTTATGCTTACGTTTACGCTTTCAAACTTTTCGTTTACGCTCCGCAAGTTTACGTTCACCATTCTGGCACAAATTTCTCATGTGGGTGGGATTAACAGCAATTTACTCTCATTGGCTAGTGAGATTCGGATCAACGGCCAGAGTGTACAGCTTACAAGGAGGATGATGATGATGATGATGATGATGACTAAAACAGCGCTCTGTGCCGCTCCTGAGAGCTCATCTCGAAAGAATAATCGTATGAGACTACTCAAACCTTAAATATTAATTACAAACTAATATACTGACTAAGTATGTAAGTAATTTCCACCACAAAGTACAAACAGTATTATTATACAGAGAACTGTATCCGGAACGTTCTCCAAATTTCTCGCCACTGAAGTCCATACTCCCAGGTCAGGGAGTTGTCGATCTAAATCTCACTAGCCAATGAGAGTAAATCACTGTTAAGCTTCACCCACACGAGAGTTTTGTGCCAGAATAGTGAATGTAAACTTGCGGCGTATAAATGAAAACTTTAAGATAAGATAAGATAATACTTTATTAATCACCAGGTGGAGAAATTAGGGAAGAATAATCATATGAAAGCGTAAACAAAATCTCTGGCAGCGCATTCAGAAACCATGATTAGCGAAAAGGAAGCTTAGAAAACTGTTAAAAAAGAATGCTGTTTATTTGCTGTTTATTGTTTTTGCCACTTAGTTCACTGTTTTCAGTTTCATATTGTTTTTCTTCCTTCTCATTATATATTTTTCCTGATGTCTTGAAAAGTTACGTTCAATACTTTTAGCACAAATTTAATTCCATACACCAGAGTCTAGACAATGTCTTTGATTGAAAGAAGTAGCGATGATGAGCAGAACACTTTTTCCTTAATGAATATTAATATGAATCAGTTCTCATAATGATTCGTGTTCTCATTATAGCTATTCGTTTTTCATAACTGATATGTAAAGAATAAAACATGACAGGGAGTGTTGTTATAGGAAAATAACACTCCAGCAGGGTGGTATACATCCTGAAGTGTTATATTTCTCTCACACCACAGCAGTTTGACACTTCTTTAAAGAATGTCATGTTTTTTAATATATATATTATCCATTTATAGTTCTAGAATGTCAGATGTGTTAATGTTTGTTCCTGTTATTACTTGCGTAATTATACTATAAACTGTTGTTCCCTCACCATGCTAATTTTCTGTCTTGAAGGTAACAAGACAAAAAATGCAGTTTGCCCTACATCCTGAAGAATTTCCCATGTTAGAAAATGTAAAGATTTTATACAGCTCTAAGCGCTAACACTGGAGACTCCTTCCAAAAATGCTAAATGATCATTTCACCAAAAAAAAAAAAAAAACCTACAGCATCTGCCATATAAGTCCCTGTGAATCTGCTGTTCTTAAAGGAATGATAAAGTATTTGAACGAGCAGATTAATATAAACTGGTGATTTTCCTTGCAGATGGAACTACTCTCAGAGCTGCTGATATAGAAAATGAATCAACACATCCTGACCAATCTGAATTAAGAATTCAACAGCGCTCTGGTATAAAATTAAGGAAAAAACCCCCCAGCCTTTTGTAGTGAGACTTTTATTAAATGCTGACAGACTGAAGTGGTTATGGCATATTATTATTATAATGTCACATACACTATATGGCTATAAGTTGTGCACACCTGACCATGACACTCATACTGTATGCTCACTGAACATCCCATCCCAGATTTAGTTGTCACTTTGCTGTTATAATAACCCCCAATCTTCTGGGACGTCTTTCCACTAGATTTTGGAGCGTGGCTGTGGGAATTTGTGCCACGAGAGCATTAGAGAGATCAGACACTGATTTTGGTTGAGGAGGTCTGGGGTACAGTCAGTGTTCCAGTTCATCCCAAATGTGTTCAGTGGGGTTGAGGTCAGGGCTCTGTGCAGGACACTCGAGTTCTTCCACTCCCAATTTGGCACACCATGTCTTCTTGGAGCTTGCTTTGTGCACAGGGGCATTGTCATGCTGGAACATGTATGGGCCTCTTAGTTCCACTGAAGGGAAATTGTAATGCTACAGCACACAAAGATGTCCTATACTATTTGGAGAAGACTCACATATAGGTGTGATGGTCAAGAGTCCACACACTTTTGGACATATAATGTATTTGATATATAGTGTGAGGGTGTGACTGGGTAACACACAGTGGTGTTAGTCGTATGGCTGAAAAGGACGACGAGTTTTGAAATTCTCACCTGGTTTCCGGAGAGCAGTACCGCCCCGGGTAAGGGGCTAGGGCGGTATGGAATTGTCGCACCTTTCGGAGGTGACTGTAGGAGAAAAGAAAAATACAAAAGATTTAGACTGTGGTTTATAAATTTCCTTGGATTTCCAGGCTTATCAGGCAGAAGTGAATATATGGATGAGAACCTCTTACTTTTTCAGGTATTTATATATTATTAAGCAAAGATTAAGCAGGGGAAGCTCTACTGAGACTAAAATCTAGCTGTTGAAAATGAGACAGAAATTCAAAACGTTAAACACGGTAATAGATAATGATACTACATAAAAGATTCCATTAAGATCAAGTGAAGCAAAAGCAAATTTAAAAAATAAAAAGGAACAAACCTTGCAGTTTAGTATATATGAAAAAAAAAAAAACCTCCAAGCCTTTTTAATAAGATTTTAATAATCAGAACACCCAAACCTAAAACAATCAGTTAGGACTAAAATCAGTCTTCTATTTGATATGAACAGATTGTCAAGGACATTTGTTCATTGAAATGCTTGTGGTGAGGCTCAGGTGAATTGCTACATGAACAAACCTAGGTGTTTTCATACTTCCCTTTTTTTCTTTTTTTTTTTTTACATGTCGTCCTATGGGTAGCAGCCATGTTGGAATAAAGCTGCTTTAAATAAAAAAGATCTGCTGCCTGCGTTTGTAGTCACAGTGGAGTTTGCAAATTTGAAAAAGGTTAAACTTTTCAGAAAAGTGAAGAGTGACATAAAACTATTTTATCTTTTTACCACCCGAACAATAAAACAGCACGTTAGGATGTAAGCAAGAAAAATAAACATGCAGGATAAAGTGCTTGTGAAAAATGTTTCTAAGTGAGAGAACATGTACAGTGACCTCCACTAATATTGGCACCCTTGGTAAATATGAGCAAAGAAGACTGTGAAAATTGTCTTTATTGATTAACCTTTGATCTTTTGTTTAAAAAAATCACATAAATACTCTGCTGTCATGGATATCAAACAATTGCAAACACAACACATGTTTATCAAAAAAAAAAAACCCAAAAAACAACTTTGTTAAATATAGGTGTTTAAAGATAGATTGCTAGACATTGCCAGACACCCAGACATGAGGTAGTTTGAATTTTACATTGAATTTGAATGATTTTCATGATTGTACATTTGCATACAAGAAGACTATATAAGTGAGTTTCTCTGAGTACACGGTGTGACGACATTGCTTGTTTAATTTAATCTAGCTTGCTAGTTAGAGTAGTTAGTTAACTGATACCAGCTAGGACTGTTCAGAACACAAACAATCCAAAACACGCACAAGTCTGAAAAACATCTGATAAGCACAAAATATAAATAAATATAACCAAGTAAATATGAATAAAATACATTATTCATGGGTTTAGAAGTTAGTAGCAATGTAGCGTGGTACCAGACTATGAAGTTTCAGTGTGTTCTTTATTTTATTCCACTGGCGAGACTGTAGACTGATGTGCCTGTATTACCTTAATGAACAGAAATGCTGACAAGCCAAACACAAATGCAATGTGCTTATCGATCAGTTCTTCTGCGCATTACTTAGGAGAGGCCCATTATCTTTAAGCAAGAAGCCATTTGCTTAGATTATTCGCTGCTTATTGTTGAGACTCGGGATGCTTGCTAATGGTAGTGCCATATGATGCTTTCACAAAAAAGTATGAGTGTGAGAGGTGAAGCGAAGACACTGAATATTAAACTGAAAAATCCTCTCTATTCATTTCAGATTTAGAGACTAATGTGCCCTTACACTGAAATATAGCTTTTCAAATATTAAAAAACAAACAAAAAAACAACCAGCACAAAGTCAACATAAGTTCATATATACGTTCTATTCGACTTCTTTTTAGGCAAACAAAGTATTCCTAAAAAAAGGAACACTTATGAAATGTCTGAAAGTCTCTACTTACATCACCATGAACATATAAAAATGACTACAAACCATGAAAACTACACGGAATTAAAACAATCAAGATCTTTTCACGAATAGCCCAGGTCAAACCTGAGTTTCAATTCCGATTTAAAAACACTTACAGTCCTTGCTTTTCTAGTATTCAGACTCAGAGACTTAAGTTATGCCGGGAAAGAGTTGCTTATTCATAGACGGGCTACGTACCTAACTGGAAGGCCCATTTAGATTAAGGAGCTCACCTGTGTATATTTTTCGCTTCTGAGGTTACCAGATTTTCAATAATGTCTAGACAACCCATCTTTAAACATAAGCACTCGTCTTTAAGACAGAAAAGGCAAGTGAAGAATGAAACTGAAGAATGAAATACGTTTTGTTTGCTTTCAGATGTAATATGATGTAACATACAAGCAAGAGGCAATTTGAAAATAAAGATAAATACTAATACGAGGACTATTATGATGATATGAATAAGAAACATAAATTTAATACATAATACAGTGGTGCTGGACTTAATACAGCTCCTCACTCGAGCTGATGTTATGCAAGAAACACTGACTTAAGTCCAAGGACAGAATCAGGTGTAACTATGATATACTACATTTTAGGTGGACTCCACCCTGCATAATTTATTTTGGCAATTAATAAAATACCATTTCTTGGTAGTGGACTCTACTTATTAGCTGCCTTAGTATCTAAGTGATCCAGCTTTAAAGAATGATTCAATGTGCTCAAAGTAGTGTGATGTCAGCTGTGATTTGGATCAGGCCAGGCATAGCCTCGCAGCTACTCATTCAAGTGAAATGAATCTGTTTAAACATTCAACATGTGACTTTGAATAATTTGCATCCTTGAACAGATGAGAACAGCCAGTAAGAAGCAAGCCTAAAGCAGGACTTGAAGCTCTCAGCGTTGGCGTTTAGCGCAAATGGGCTCTGACATGTCATGCTGCCTTCTAACCCTTTAACATTAAAGGAACAGGAGCTGGGTGCATAATAACACCATTGATTAACCAAAAAAAAGCCAAACAAACTTAAAAAAAAAAACCCTCCTTCCAGAATCATTCAAGTAAAAAGGTGGCGAAAGCATATTCATTTTAGACTTTGGGAGATCTGAGGAAACGAGCAGTGATCGTACCTCAGTGACAAATCTTTTTTGCTGGGTTTAGAGGCAGTGTGCAAAAAAGGCATAAAGAAATTACAAATCACCACGTGCACTGCAGGAGATTATTATAACAGTCATTGTAAGTAGTGTTCCGAGAAGAAAGTGCAAATTCGGTCCCATGTTTCAGACAAAGCTTTTAAAGTTTTGTCAGGTTTTATAACTGTGGCCTTTGTATTTAACTGCATTTAAAGTTCCAGTGATAGACTGCAATAACAGAACTAGCACTTAACTCTTTAAAGGCTTGACTTAATCATTTTGTATTTTGTGAGTATTTTTTCATTGGCTTTTAACAGGCAACATACGGTATGCAAAACATAAAATATAACATGACTCACTCAAGTCTTGGATTATTATTCAATGACTCATCTTAAAGCATATTATTATGTAACTACGTAAGGAATTTAACATAATGGGGCATGCTGTTATTGGAAAACAATCAACAATGAGATAGTGTGATGCCACATTGGAGCTATTTTCTAATAACTGCACATCCCAAAGTGTCTTTTTATACCACAGCAAAGTGCCAGCATTTATTTATTCATTAAAGAATGATGCATCATAAATTTGATCTGTTTATAGTTATGTGTACATTTTAAATTCAAACTGTAGTGGCACTTTTCTCATTCCATAAAAAAACTTATTAAAAGCCTATTTTCTTTTTAAATCTAGGAATGAGCCATTAGATCCCTTACATTTCCAGACTTTTAAAACATTTTAAAAAGTATGAAGATTAAATAAAAGGACAGAAATGGTATGTACCTCGAGTATGACAGTGCAGATGAGTTTGACACACTGGATGATGGCTTCTTGGCTCCCGGATATCGTCACGCCTCGTTCTGTGGAGTTGGGAAGCAGATCACCTGCGACCTGCACTTGTGCCCCTGTGCTCTGTTAGTGAAAGAATAATCCATCAAGACACACATATTGCTTAGAATTATTTGCAGCTCACTATTATTTATAAAGCTTGTGCAGTACACCTCATGCATTATAAAGAACAGTAACAACATGATTACAGTTTATCAAGAAATGACTTATAGCACAGTTAATAAAAAACAAAATGCTTACAGGAATCATTACCAAACTGCAAAGAATTATAAGCACAGTTAATAATGATTTATGAATATGGGCTTCATAGAAAAGGTTGCCAAATAAATTTCTTTTAATAAGTAACGGCAGGCTGATCGAAATATCGAAGTCCTGGCCTTGCTCAGGTTAACAAGCCTGAAACCTTTATGCTAGCCATTAAAATAGTACATGTAGGTATTAGATCTGTCATCTTGTGATGGTTCTTTTTTGGTGACTGTACACCTACTTAATCCAGAAATATACTATCTCAGGTACAACCTGTCCTCTGTAGAAGCCTTTACCTTACGAAACAAGATCTTGGCAACAATACGTAAGGAATGAAACATGACCATGTTTGCTGTTATAGGGAAGTAATCAACTACAGAGTGGTGGGATGCTGACCAAAGCAAGGCAAAGTTACTGTTGCCATTTTTTTCTATGACAGCATGTGATGTATTGTTTTATTCATCTTATTCAGCAGCGATTTGCCAGCTGAAATCTGGTGTACCGCATGATAGTGCTAATTTGTGTGTGGATTTATAATAATAACTGGGTTACATAAAAAACATGGCCGCCATCAAGCAATTCGTTTTCACCAAGTAAGTTGAGCTAAGGTCACAACTGTTCATCTATGGCCTCTTTAATGTTTACTGTAACTTGGCAAGAACTGTCCACTGGGGGCACTGTTTGAGAAGGGTGCTTGGATCGCTTGAACCCTAATGTTTTTGCCCATATCTTGAGAACCCTGAGGCGTAGACACGTTCTTTGTTCTTTTTACTACAGATTCCTTGGCTACTTCCCAAAGCAACTTGCCATTTAGATCATTAAGTTCCACCCACTGAGATTTTAAGCTAATTTGCAAAACCTGCAACACCTAATTTTGCAAAATAGTTTTAGTTTTTTTGCAATATAGTGCAAAATAGGATTTTTGCTATATCCTTACAAATTTGTCTCCTAACAGATATTTTCACAATATCAACAATTATACATGTTTTTCTCTGTTAAAGTATACATTTTCCATGAATTATTAGCCTTAGATTATGTAGATTCATAATGCATTATTATATGTACATGCATTAAATCTATCAGTTATATTACAGCCAAAACTACTGTCAGAGCCGTGCTTTTCTAGAACATTAATCATCTTGTGGCCAATCAACTTCAAGAATTCAACAGCATTGTGGTATAAGGCGTGAACACCATTTAGATAATTTAAATAAGCATTTCATCAAATGTTTAACAAGCGCAACAGAAAAAGTCCACTTGATGATTAATATGGATGACTTGAAAATAATAATCCAATAAAAGTTCCAACCCATTTTCTACGTATTCCACCCATTTCTTCCACCTCCTTCCATTTCCTGCATTAGCGACCACTCCAAAGTTAGCATGATCCGGCACGTGGCATTACCTCATCCCCCGGCTGACAGCAGAGACCATAAATGTAAAATAAGTGGGTTTTTACTGGCATCCAGACCCATGAAATATGCAGTAGAGTAAGCGACTTGAACACACTAAGCATTGAGGACCGCTCCTTAGAGGTCTTGTAGTGGAAGGAGAAGAATAAGGGAGGGAGAGGTGGAGATATAAGTGTGTTTCTCTGGCCCTTACCTCTCTGATCTCTTTGATTTTTGAGCCGCCTTTTCCAATTAGAGAGCCGCACTGGCTGGCAGGAATAACCAGACGCAACGTGACTGGAGGCTTGCTGGTTACTGTGCCGTTAGCCACGAGAGTAGCCAGGTCCTGAAATACACAATACAGTATATGTAAGAAAATTGGAGTACATTTAACAGACCTTAGAGCAGAAAAAAAAACATTTAAGTGGTGTAATATTAGATCCAAGCATTATGTGTAATGTATTTGATGTAATGAGTGAGGTGTGCTTCAAGATATAGGTCTGAAATTTGACCTTCATGAAAACCATGTCTATGGGAATTCCCTAGACTCTTAAATCTGCTTCTATCATTTTATACCCCAGCACTCTTGAATTCCTATCTGATTGGTGAGAAGGTGCTGATTAATTTTTTATCACGACAGCTCTGACAATACAGTTAAAGTGTATATGTTAGCACCTCTGCGTGTAGTAAGATCCATTTTTACAAATGCGACGCTTGTACAGTTTTATCAGAATCCCACCACCCAGCCTGTGAACAGAATATCATCTATTAAAATAATGGTAACTCCTTTGTAGCTGCCTGCATTAATTGTGGAACATTTCCAGAATGCCCCTGGCCTTCCCAAATGAGACCATTACCAAGTGAAGACCTTGTGTTTTGGATTCCGTGCTTGAAAGCGGTTCTTCGCAGTAGAATTTAATCAGCCCCTCCATGCCCATCTCCTTCAGTGTTTGCCAATCAATATAAATCACTGGCTAAAGGTTAGCAGCGATTGAACAACGTTGAACAAGCCTTGTGGCTGAGATTCCCATTGATTTCCACCACCAGGTTATGCATAATATTTACCCATTCCACATCTCGCGTGTTACTTTCGAGGTTGCAGTTGATGTACCACTGGCCTCAGAAACATTCATTGGAATCAGAGACTCGTATTTGAATGCTTCAGCAGTATAACTGATAGGAAAACTGCAACGTGGCTTGGGCTCAGCAACGCAGGCCAGTTTTCATGAACACACTCTTTGCTTTAAGAGGAATGAGCTTGAATGTCCTTTACTCAGGCTGCACAATTTCAGAGGCTCTTTCTTTAATTAAGCCTGGCAATAAATAGTGCTCCAAGTCAAGGCCCACCATCACTGCAATTAATTAATGGGGAGCAGGATTCTTGCTGGGGTTTGAAATGTAAATAGCAACCACTGTCTCGCTGCCCATCAATTTCTGCTCTTTCTACGTGAAGGGAATAATTACGACCTGAGTGGGCACCTTGTAATGGGATCCAACAAAGAATTTATTCTTGCAGATGTGTTTGCACTGGGTTTGTTTGTGTCCACAATGAAAATCCTGTAAGAATGGATTGGAGGAGACAAAAAAATCCAGAGATGTATCTATTTCTGCAAATATACACCAAAACATATGACAAGAAAATCTTGAGGATTTGCACTTTCACCTCTGAATACTGGCATGGATATGATTTGGTCGTAGGCACGAGTCACGCAATATGGCCAAATGTTTGTTTATTTTTACTCAACTAGTGGAAATAGATCCCGAAGTAGCCACGCTCACTTTATAGCACATCGGCTAGCTAGCACATTGGCTTAACCTGTTAAAGATGCTTCTGGTCAAATCTGCATCCGTTCTTCCTTTTCATCTTCATCTGATGAGCCAACTCAAAAGTCTCGTTTGCTGATGATGTCGCTAATATGTCTGTGCTAACCATTTGGAAGTACAAAGTGGAATTTTACGTCCCAAACAAAACACGAGAGGCGTAATACACACATTGAAACGTCCCAGTGCGGTTATAGGAAATATCGCCACCCTTGGAACACTGTTTGTCCAATCAAATTAGTGGACCAGAACTAACTGCTGAATAATACAATTTAGGTCCTCATAGCTGTGAAGAGCATGTGCCTTCCCCACTCCCCAGTGCCTGTTGGTATCATGTACACTAAGTGCTAGCAAGATGTCCAGGTCAATCCTTTCACCCTCTTCCTCCTAATCTACTTTCACAACCTGGCAAATGCTCAATCATTCATTGTGATATTAACCTCCACAGGTCCACGCATTGGCTTAAATACTGTATTCTCCCTTACAGCCATAATCTGGAATTGATAAAATAATACCACAGCACCTCAGGATAAAGGCTGAATTCTTAACAGAATGCATAGATTTTTCTGTCTTGTTACTTGACTTGAAAATCCGTAATGTTTTATTCAGCTGTTTTATGCACATATTTTCAGAAGGTTTTCAGAATGTTGTCTACATGGCCTTACTTTCAAGCGCAGGTGACTGATGAGTTCAAATTCATTACTTCTTTACACAGTTTCAGCATGCTGACATATAGGTTTTAAGTAGTCCTTAGGCTGTAGCTTGATTTCTTAAATTTTTGACAAAAGCAACAGAGTAAAGAGAAAGGACAATTAGAGACTACTTGAAAACAACTGGGATTGACTTTTTTATTTTGTTATTCTTTTCTAATGAAGTATTGAGTTCAGATTCAATTTGATTTATATAGCACTTTTACCAATTCATATTGTTACAAAGCACTTTTACAGCAATCTGGTTGTAGATTTAGATCCCTACTGAGCAAACCAAAGACTACATTGATGAGGAAATAGTCAATAAGACAACATGATTAAGAAACCTCAAGACTCCAGAGTGAACACATCCTCTTCTAGGTGATACTTGTTGGCAGGATTATAAACCATTACTCTTATACAAGTGTATGATGTAAAGGAAAACCGTGCTAAGTGTGTTGAAAGAAGTCGTGGGATTAAGTCTTAATGATTACAGCAGCAGTTAATTGGCACAAGTCTATCATATGAAGGTTGATTTTTATTATTTTTTTGGTAGAGCTGATGGTGTTTAGTTATTCCCAATGTAATGTTAATACTAAACTGAGGTAACTGGGTGTTGTCTTCTTGAAGGGAGCTTTCACACTTGGCTTTTATTTTTTTCTCAACCGCCAGCACACATTTTGCTTGTAATTCTATGGAAAGAAGTTGCAACGGAGGTGGAATGTGGCTGCTTTTAAACAGCACTGCCTTTTCAGTGCCAAGTGACATTAAGTGTTTTTATTTATTTATTTATTTTACCTCCTGGTAAAAAACATCAGGTTGCAAGTTGGGCAAAAAAGTTCCCCAAAAGTTATTCAGCAAACATAAGGAGATTTATGACATCATTCCTAATGTTACAATGTTGCAATGTAACTAAAAATAACAACTTTGCTATTTTGGGGATATTCACCAGCACACAATGTGACCTCTCACTATAACTGTGACTTCATACAGTCATGCATTCTCCTCTAAAGCTTCAGCAAAGGCAAATAACCACAAACACCTCACTGAGATGATCCATACTATTTCATCTTTTTAACTATTAATAATAAATCTAATCTAGATATCAAGCTAGATGTATTATTTAGTCGATACCAACTAGGACTTCTACGAGCATTGTTATGGTTACAATTGCGTGAGCTGCTTTTTTTCATATCAGCAAAAAATGCGCTTAAGCCAGTGCTTTTTTTTGGGGTGGGCGCAAGTGTGAAAGGAACCTAAGGCATTCTACTCAGCACTTTTTCTGGGGAGAAACAGCCAGATATCGAATGACAGCATGCCTTTTACGACAAGCCTTACTACTAGAAGCCATTCGGAACTGCCTAAAAGACTCTTGCCTAAATTCTTTGTATAACTGAGTACAAGCTGCATGTTATGAAACTTTTTAGTTTTAGAATGTTTTAGAATCAGTCAATTATACAACAGTTAGTTCTGGTCCACTAATTTGATTGGTGGAGTCACGTTCCAAGAGCGCTTATATTTCCTATAACCACACTGGGACATGTCACTGTGTGTATCACTCCGCTCATCTGCATTTACCATGTAAAATTCCACTTCCTAGTTCGAAATGGTTACTATAGTAGTGCTAGAGACATCTCGAGATGAGAATAAAAAGAAAGAAGGGACGCCAATTTTACCAGAAGTACCTTTAAGGGGAATGTACAAATTAAGCTAGCCGATGTACTATAAAGTGGGTGCGGCTTCTTCTGGATCTACTTCCGCTAGCGAAGCAAAAATAAACAGAACATTTGGCCATATAGTGTATGAAAAGTCACTTTGATATTAATTTCTTGTTTATAAAACTATTGCATAAAGCAATATCGCACTTTCAGTTGTACTGAATATCAGCACATCTGTGATTACCTGCGGCGAATCCCAGCCGTGCTGATATTCAGTATAACCACACTCTTGCTCGTATAATATTGCTTAATTCTACCATAGCACAGTTAAATTCTTGAATCTGATTCATCAGAAGGTGTTGATTCATTTTCCAAAACAGCAACTCTGGCAATAGTGTAAATCAAATGATAAGTGTATATTAATGCACTCATTCTAATATGTCATTGTTTCTATAGTAACAACTAATTGACATGGACTTATATATCTAAAGTTAATAAGAACTATATATTTTTAAAAAATGTGTTGTAATTAACAGAAAGATGCGTAATCACTGATATGGTGAAGCTTTCTGTAAGGACATGCTTATTTGACATTGATGGAAGGAGTCTCCAGTGTCAGTAAGTTTGTCCTCTAGAGGAAAGTCTTTAGGACAGAGGACTTTCTGGTTTCTCGGTAACATGTCACAATGTTTTGTTTTTTTACCACCTTTGTCTTATTAACTTTAAGAGAAAGCAAAAAAGAGAAGCTGTTAAAGAAACGCTGCTATAACGTAAGTAATAACAGGAACTAACTTCACAACAATTAATGTAGCTATAAAGAGTTCACTGCTATGCAAATTGCTATGGTATAACACAAAAGGGTTTGCTGTTCTAAAAAAAATAATCCACAATGGGGTGGTGTGATGCGAACCAATGTGAAGTATAATAATAATAATAACAGCCTAGAACATTTGTGCTTCAGCCCTGTCCACATGGTGTTATCTGTCCTAGTCTGTTACAATGCATTTTCTCAGTGACTGTACCAGTGTGTAATTCTTTTCTGTTTGGTTGCTCATTGTTTTTCACATTGTGTGTTTGTCCATGATTGTTCCTTGTTTATGTATCAATGTATTCTAAAGCGTCCTTGAGTTCGGGAAAGGCGCAATATAAATTAAACATATTATTATTATTATTATTATTATTATTATTATTATTATTCTTGTGTTGTTTCTGAAAAACCAAAACCCCACCGAAAGCTGTAACAGCAAGAAAATTTAAGGATGTTTGAAGTGGAACAGGCCCCTAAATAAAACTCTGTCAAGCTGTGATGTGCATCATGTGCTTGGTGCGAGTCGAATCTTGACCCTGCTGCAGACTCCGAGGTTTCTATGACAACTCATTCAATTCTGACTGGGCCAGGCTGAGTTGCAGAGAGATTCCCCGCAGCTGGTTAATGACCTGCACTCTGCCACGTGCATAAAGCAAATAATGGGATTGGTGTGAGAAGCGAGGCAGCAAGGCAAAGTTCTTGACAGAGGCGGGATTGGGGCAAAGGAGTCATTAGAGAATATCGGGTAGATTCGATTTCTATGTACGGCTAAGGATGGTGGAGGTCAGGGATGGGTTGACAGAAATAGATGCGTGGTAGTTAATGGTGTGTCACTGAGAATAATTACTTGTGGGCATTTGGGGGTAATTCTGTACTTGAGCACATAAAAGAACAATTCACTGATTACTCAACATATGAAACGAACAGTCTTGATGGGTAAAATTTTGCTTCACATTACTGTGCCAATTAGATTTGTCATGTCATGACAGTATCTGAATCCGTTTCTGTGTAGTCCACCAAATATCTGTAGTGGGCGTGGCCTAAACCAGAAGGGTTATTTTTTCTGAAGTAAATAAACACTGGAAACCAATTGGGACAGTGGTATCTCAGTGGTTAGGTTGTTGGACTGCTGATTGGAAGGTTGTGAGTTCAAATCCCAGCGCTGCCATTGGGCCCTTGAGCAACAGCCTTCACCCTCAACTTAACTGCTCAGTTGTAGAAATGAGATAAATGTAAGTCGCTCTGAATAAAGAAGTCTGGCAAATGCCATAAATGTAAATGAAAGAAAAAGAGGCTCGGACAGTTCCTCAACCTCAGCTGTGTCACTCGAGTATGTAATTGGTCTCAACTAGAAATGTGGATGGGACTGTTTTTTCCCCCCTTTAAATCCCACTTGCGTAGTTATATTTTCAATTTTGCAATATTTTCTAACAAATTCCATTTCGTAAAATATAAATAAACTAGTAGTCCACATGAATCCATGTCCACATTAATCCAGATAGATCTGAAAACTGCATTTGTGTTTTAAAACTGGATAGCAGGCAGAACAACTGCAGTACAACATCGTCCACCATCTTGTTTGTTTTGAGTTAAATGGGACACATGCCTGGGTCACATGATTAAAAAATATGCAATTGTTTTTGAATATCTCCGTTTTCTCAGTCCACACGTTTTCAAATCTATCCACTTGGGAGAGCGTTTTCCAAAAGCTCAGTTTTCGCTCAACAAAAACACCGTCTCAGTGTGGACGCAAGGACAAAACATAGAGAAGAAGCGTTTTCAAATGTATACAGATGAATGTAGCCGTAGCCTCATTTAAACCAACACAACCCTGACGAGGCAGTTACCTAATATAAAGGAATAAACAAATGAATGATGTTTATGTGCATGCTAGAGAAGTGTGTGTGTGTGTGTGTGTGTGTGTGTGTGTGTGTGTGTGTGCGCGTGCGTGCATATGCATGCTCTCGCCCTCACCTCCTCCAGCTTTATCGTGATCATGGTGAAGGCTCGGAACACACACTCTGTGGGGCCAGTGATGGTGATGATCCGCTCGGGACAAGAACCCTCTGAGATGTTAATGCGTGCGCTGCTCTGTTAGGATAGACAGATCAAAAGAAAGAGAAATGAATGATAGGACTAGATGGGGTAAAAGAAATATAGGGAGGTGGTAGACATCATTGCTGATATCTATCTTTGATATCTCTGCCCCTATTCTTTCTGTCTTTCTCGCGATCAAATCACTCTGAAATGTTTTCTTTTATTCTTATGTGTGTCATTTGGCACCTCCGTGGGCCAGCGTCTGGGCTCGGAATTAGAAATATGCTTGCAGAAATGTGTGTGTGTGTGTAGGCATGTGTGATAAAAGATGTCTGAGTGCCCCTTGCTTTCATTCTGCATATACTGTAAAACAGACAGAAAGCAGGTTTCCCACTCTTTTTCACAGATCATTTCCCAGGACTTTTCAAGGACATTTCAAATTTCATGATGATGGGAATAAAAGACAGGATTCACGACCTGAAGTGATATATTTCTCTCTCCAGAAGTCTTAAAAAAACCCATATAATTCATGGCTATGACTTAAATGGTAAATGGTCTGCACTTATATAGCGCTTTTTTGACCTTAGCGGTTCCAAAGCGCTTTATGCTGAGTCTTGTTCACCCATTCACACACACACACGTAACTATAAATCTTAACTAAAACTATCAAATCTATAACTATAAAATCTGAAATACACCACATACACACACACACAGAGCTTCTGAAGTTAAACTCTTCACTTCATTATAATGAACTCATTATAACGCCTACCTAGGCCCTTCACATTAAGCTTTCCCTTCGGCTCTTCCCCTAACTGCAGTCTCCAAAAAAAAAAGGCATTATCAAAAATAATTTCCAAAAAGCATCTGTTCCAAACAGACTAAACAATATATAAATGTCTGTCCAAAACATTTACTGTATTAAGCGCCACTGAACAGTATCCTTTTGAACTTTTTTAGTGTAATTGCTTCAAACTCTCTTGCATGTTTTCCAAACTTTGTTCTAGAGCTGCTAACTCCTCACGTTTCTCTGCGACAGTTTTTTGAAAAAATATTTGATTTTGACAGTAAGGTGAAGTCATTCTTTCTTTCTGCCCTGACTGCCATTTCATCTGCCTCTTTTTGCATGGTTTCAGTGCTTTCATTATTTTTTTTTACTTTTTTTCATTGACATGATCAATTTCTTGGTGCAGGTCTTTTCTTTTCCTCTCACTGGCAGTTTGGACTTTCTTTTTCTTTTCATTCTCCAAGTACTACATATATCTCATCCTTACTCCTTTGCAGTGTAGTATGAGATCTCTTGGCAGGACTTCATCCAGTGCTCCAGGTTCCCTTTAAAGCATATCTTTGTTGATAGAGTATCCTCGTTCCATTGCCCCTTGTCCATGAGACAGTGTGAGCAGATGTTTAATCAGGTCCCACAAGGCTGTATATTCTGTTCTGAAACTGACAAGATTTCCAAGAAACGTGTCTAGACTGGAAGTCTAAGCAAAATTTTGTAATTCTGCTTTATGTTGTGTGTAGGCGTGTATCGAAAGTGTTTTGTACTGTGCAAGAACCTCATCACACTGAGGTGCAGTGTATCAACTGGCATTGAGCAAAACTTGTAAGAGTTTCTGAAACATTTCTCTTGAACTTTCTCCGCTTGCGACCATGGCGACAGGGTCAAGACAGGGTCGTGTGCTGCACAGCTGGGTGCATTATGGGATTTCTCGCCATCATTTTCTTGCAAGTCATGGAAAGGAAGGAGACACATTCTTTCTTGAACAGCTGAATTTTGACAGGATGTTCCTGGAGGTTTTCAGATGCCTCCTCTAAAGCTTGCTTCGTTCCAAATTCAATGTCAAGCTGTTTGAGTGGTACACGCTTTGCTTTTTCTTGTGGATCTAGTTTCAGCAGTTGGAGAGGTGTCTTTAACTTTTCCAGTTCTTCCCTTTTGATATAGCATGATAGCAAGCTTCTCATGGTTGACTAGAGCTCCTTTGCTCAAAGAGGAACCATTGGAGAATCTGTCTGGAATTTATCCAAAAATGCTTCAGCTGTCTAGTAACAAATACAAAATAAATGTAGCTTGGCAACAAAAAGAGGGTCTGAAGTAACCTCCTTTACTGTGCAGTATGATGCTGATGGTGGAACTT
Source organism: Ictalurus punctatus (assembly GCF_001660625.3). Classification (NCBI taxonomy): domain Eukaryota; kingdom Metazoa; phylum Chordata; class Actinopteri; order Siluriformes; family Ictaluridae; genus Ictalurus; species Ictalurus punctatus. The sequence goes on from NC_030436.2 coordinate 5,898,742, forward strand.
TACTTTATAAAAGTATGTTGATGTACGTTTGCACTGCGGGCCAAATTTCGATTGCTCTCTCGGCAACTGCTGACTCTTCTACCCATCGACGAGCACAGAACTTCAAAGGAAATGTTGATGTTTTGGTCATCTCAATGAAAACCCTACGTCTGGCTATTGAGTCATGGAACAAACGTCAAAGAGCCCTCAGTACATCTCCCACCTTCCAACCCGTTTCTGTCTCTCCACTTTGAAAGCTTCCATGCACAACATGCAAAGCACAGCTTCCCAAATTCAGCAACGTTGATGCATCATGGTCTGATTGTCTCTTGTCTTCTTGGAACATCTTCATGCATTTCCAGTTTACTATAGGCCCATCCATTGAGATCTGCCGGAGCTTCTTGGGATCACGTGTTGAAAGGGTTTTCTTTATTTTCTCCAAAAGCTTCTCTGCCTGAGTATGTCCCATCAACTGTGAATCAAAATAGTGCACAGCTACTTCACGATCTCTTCACGATCACTCCAGTAACGGACAATAACATCCATCTGTTCCATCTGTGTCACTTTATTCAAGGATTCATCAAAGGATACTACATAGCATTGTGCCTTCCTGACATCTTTGATCGACTCCTCTTTGAAATATGGCCACAAGCCAGAGGATAAAAGGTAAGCAGATTTTGTTGCACCACATGAAAACCGTTTGGCAATATCACTGTCTGGGAACTTTAGACTAAAAATGACTGACACATCAGAGCTGGAGTTGAATGAGTAATTTGACCCGACCATTTTGATTCCCCAACGAATCTCAGCTTCGAGCACAGCTTGCCTTGAAAAGAACTTTGATAGTGTTGAGCTGCCTTGTGGGCCTGACCATGTTGCCTCTTCATTTGTACTGGACATTTGAAAAAAAGCTACACTTCCCTAACCCCCCACCCCTTTAACCTCTGCAGCAATGCTGGCAGCACTCATATGTCTATTTCCCAAAGACAACCTCTAGATATGACGCTGAGCACGTGCACTCAACTTCATTGGTCGACCATGGCGAGGCCTGTTCTGAGTGGAACCTGTCCTGTTAAACTGCTGTATGGTCTTGGCCACCGTGCTGCAGCTCAGTGTCAGGGTCTTGGTAATCTTCTTATAGCCTAGGCCATCTTTATGTAGAGCAACAATTCTTTTTTTCAGATCCTCAGATTCAATTCAATTCAATTCAATTTTATTTGTATAGCGCTTTTTACAATAGACATTGTCTCAAAGCAGCTTTACAGAAATATCAACATGGTATACAGATATTAAAGGTGCGAATTTATCCCAACTGAACAAGCCACTGAGTGGCGATGGTGGCAAGGAAAAACTCCCTAAGATGTTTTAAGAGGAAGAAACCTTGAGAGGAACCCGACTCAGAAGGGAACCCATCCTCATCTGGGTAACAACAGATATTGTGAAAGAGTTCATTATGGATTTATATGAAGTCTGTATGGCGTTAAGAGCAGCCGTAGTCCCAGCAGTCTGGAATTAAAGAAGATTTGAGCTCCATCCAGAGGCAGAAAGGATCTGGATCTCTAGTATCTCCATAAATTCGTGTGGGGCTCGGTGAAAGGAGAGAGGGAGAAAAAAGATAATTATGACTGCGAAGTAGTAGAACAGAATCTAGTCAGGGTAGGCTTGAGTAAACAAATACGTTTTAAGCTTAGACTTAAACACTGAGACTGTGTCTGAGTCCCGAACACTAATAGGAAGACTGTTCCATAACTGTGGGGCCCTATAAGAGAAAGCTCTTCCCCCTGCTGTAGCCTTCACTATTCGAGGTACCGTCAGATAGCCTGCATCTTTTGATCTAAGTAGGCGTGGCGGATCATATAAAACCAAAAGGTCGCTTAGATATTGTGGCGCGAGACCATTTAGTGCTTTATAGGTTAATAAGAGTATTTTATAATTAATGCGAGATTTTACTGGGAGCCAATGCAGTATTGATAATATCGGTGTGATATGGTCGTATCTTCTAGTTCTAGTTAGGACTCTAGCAGCTGCATTCTGGACTAATTGGAGCTTATTTATATTCCTACTGGAACATCCAGACAGTATGGCATTACAGTAATCTAATCTAGAGGTGACGAATGCATGAACTAGTATTTCCGCATCATGTAGTGACAATATGTTTCTTATCTTAGAAATATTTCTGAGATGAAAGAAGGCTATCCTAGTAATATTATCTACATGAGCATCAAATGATAGACTGGAGTCAATAATCACTCCAAGGTCTTTAACTGCTGTACATGATGAAACAGAAAGACCATCCAGAGTAACCATGTGATCAGAAAGAATACTTCTAGCTACACGTGGGCCTAATAAAAGTATTTCTGTTTTATCAGAATTAAGTAGAAGGAAGTTAATTAACATCCAATGTCTAATGTCCTTTACACAATCCTCAACTTTACTAAGCTTCTGTCTCTCCTCTGGCTTCGCTGAAACATACAGCTGTGTATCATCAGCATAACAGTGGAAGCTAATTCCATGTTTACGAATAATTTGACCTAGGGGTAGCATATATAAAGTAAAGAGCAGTGGGCCTAAAACAGAACCCTGTGGAACTCCAAAAGTAACCTCAGTACGCATGGAGAATTCACCATTTACATCTACGAACTGATAACGATCGGTGAGATAAGACCTGAGCCAGGAGAGGACTGTTCCCTTAATACCAACAACATTTTCTAATCTATCAAGGAGAATAGTGTGATCTATAGTATCAAAAGCTGCACTAAGGTCGAGTAACACAAGCAGCGAGACACAACCCTGATCGTAAGTCAGTAGAAGGTCATTTACTACTTTAACTAACGCTGTCTCTGTGCTATGATGAGGTCTAAATCCTGACTGATACATTTCATGAATGTTATTCCTATCTAAGTACGAGCATAACTGCTTTGCTACAACTTTTTCTAAAATCTTAGAGATGAAGGGGAGATTTGATATTGGTCTATAGTTGGACAATTGAGACGGGTCAAGATCAGGTTTTTTAATCAAGGGTTTAATAACTGCTAATTTAAGTGATTTAGGTACATAGCCAGTGCTTAGGGAACAATTGATTATATTTAGAAGTGGTTCAATTACTCCTGGACCAATCTGTTTAAACAAACATGTAGGTACGGGATCTAGTATGCAAGTTGATGAATTGGCTGAAGAGATTAATGTAGCTAGTTCGGTCTCTCTAAGCGGAGCAAAACACTCTAAACATTGATCTGATATTGCTACATTGTCATGTAATGGGTTTGTTACAGTACTGTCCGGTTTTAATTTAATGGCCTGTATTTCACGTCTAATATTTTCAACCTTATCATTGAAAAATTTCATGAAATCTTCACTGCTATGTAATGATTGAGTGTTTCTCTCTGTAGTGGTTTTATTCCTAGTTAATTTTGCTACTGTGTTGAAAAGGAATCTAGAATTGTTTTTGTTGTCTCCTATTAAGGTGGAGAAATAGATTTTTCTAGCATCGCCAAGAGATTTCCTATATTTCAGTAGGCTCTCCTTCCACGCTGTTTGAAATATCACCAGTTTGGTTTGACGCCATTTACGTTCTAAGTGTCGAGTTGTCTGTTTTAAGGTTCGCGTTTGATCGTTATACCAGGGTGCAAATTTTTTTTCTCTAATTATTTTCCTTTTGAGTGGAGCCACTCTATCTAGCGTGTAGCGGAGTGTTGACTCCAAGCTTTCAGTCGCCTGATCAAGTTCTGTGTGATCTGACGGTGATCCAAATCTAATTGATGTTTCTGCGAGGTTCTTTATGAAGGTCGGTGCAGTAGCTGATTGTTCTTTGCCATGAGGTGCCATGTTGAACTTCCAGTATGAGGGAGTGTGAGAGCGATGACACCAAATTTAACACACCTTCTCCCAATTCACACCTGAGACCTCATAACACTAAGTCACATGACACCGGGGAGGGAAAATGGCTAATTGGGCCCAATTTAGACATTTTCACTTAGGGGTTTACTCACTTTTGTTGCCAGCGGTTTAGACATTAATGGCTGTGTGTTGAGTTATTTTGAGGGGACAGCAAATTTACACTGTTACACAAGCTGTACACTCACTACTTTACATTGTAGCAAAGTGTCCTTTCTTCAGTGTTGTCACATGAAAAGATATAATCAAATATTTACAAAAATGTGAGGGGTGTACTCACTTTTGTGAGATACTGTATAAACACTGGATACAGATTTTGAGTGTGTGAATTTATCCCAATTTCATGGCGACGGTGGCAAGGAAAAACTCGCTAAGATGTTAAGAGGAAGAAACCTTGAGAGGAACCACATCTACAGTGGTTGCTTGTAGGTCTTTGTTAATTTGTCTGCAAATTTCTTGTCCGCTGTCTTCAGAAGTCATTTCTCTGAGAAAATGTGTCATTTTTGTCTCCTTGTTCATTTGTGTAGCAACATTTACATGTCCTTGTCTTCGTTCATGTCTCTCGAGCGCTGAGAGACCCACGGTACCGACATCAAAGGATTTCCTGCAAAACCGCTGATATGCCCGTTACACATCTCCTGATACTGTACTTCTCTTAGCCAGTCCATGAACTGGGGATCTTTCCATTCCTTCTTAAACGTGCACTGCCTCCCTGACATTTATGTTGCTTAATTCTTTTATGTCATTTAAGATCAGAAGTGTTACAGATGCAATGAATGGTAGGAATAGCCTTTACATGTCCTAGTATCTCTTTTTACATCACCCCTTGTTCTAATTTTGTATTACTGACAGTATTCAGTCGTTGTACTTCACTGTCTTTCCTTTGTTTGGAAAGTACACCTCCTATATTTATTTTCAATTACGTTATATACATTCATATTATATTAACAAACTATTTAATAAAATGATACCAACAATCACTAGTAATAATGTGAATTTAATGTAACATTAATGTGTGTGTGTGTGTGTGTGTGTGTGTGTTTCTTTACGCTCGTGTGCTCACTGACTCATTCTCCAGGGTGGGTATGCGCGCACGTGCTTGTGCGTGAGTGTGTGTGTGTGTGTGTGTGTGTTGGTGTGTGTGGATGACTCAAGAAATTGCTGTGCTGGACTGTGTGAATCATCCTCCTGCAGGCCCCCTGCTGTCTCTCTCCATTAACACTGATCACTCCATCAATCACACACACACACTCCGCTCTGGCTTCATGCATATGCCACACAGTTGTGCTACACAAACACTGTAGACCTGCCATTTCAGAACTGATAAGGAATCAGTGGTGTGGCAAAATGGGAAAACAGTACACTCCGAATGTGCATCAGCTACAGTATTGAAGTATTTCTTCATGTAAGTCGCTTTTGTAGAATAAGTGATTTGTTGCTTGGTGTAAAATGAATGCACGCTATTACATTCCTGTGCTTTACTTCAAGGTCCTAACATTTAAGAAATATGGTCAAAACAGCCACACTTACAACTTATGATCACTGATGATCTAACAGTGTGTTCTTGCATAAAACTAGTGTTTAAAGTGTTCCTATTACGTAGTAAAAAAAGCCATTACCCAAAATGTACACCACAGCACTGTTGACTTCTCTATTCTGATTGGTCAGAAGGTGTTGATTCATGTTTTTAAAACCATCAGACCTGACAATCGTTCTGGCTGCATGGTTGATATTAACGTACTGCTTCTAAGATGTCCTTACATTTACCTTTATTCACTTAGCAGACGCTTTTATCCAAAGCGACTTACAAATGAGAAAATACAAGCAAAAATGTCCGTACACAGGAACTTGTAAGGTTGCTGCGCCACATTAACAGATTTAACAAAACACGTGTAATCGTTGAAGGTGTTGACGTTTTCTGTGAGGAAACGAGTCTCCAAAAAAAGGCAAAACAAATGAAGGGTAGCGCTGGTAAAATGGAGGACGGAGGAGTTTGCAGTTTCTCAATAATATGATTTTTTTTGTCTTCTTAACTTCAACAGAGATAAGAAAAGAAAGTCTGGGGAAGGAATGATTATTTGTAGCTGCTTGGACGTAAGTAATAACAGGAACTATCCATCCATCCATCCATTTTCCATAACGCTTATCCTACACAGGGTTGGGGGGAGCCTGGAGCCTATCCCAGGGAGCTCGGGGAACAAGGCAGGGCACAATCACACACACATTCACACACTACGTACAATTTGGAAATACCAATCAGCCTACAACACATGTCTTTGGACTGGGGGAGGAAATTGAAGAACCCAGAGGAACCCCGGAAGCATGGGGAGACATGCTTGCACGCAGGGCAGAGGTGGATTTTGAACCCCCAATCCTGGAGGTGCGTGGCAAAAGTGCTAACCACTAAGCCACTGTGCCCCCATAACAGGTCCCCCCCACTCCCGAATTAGCTTGCCATATGTTATTACATTATGCTAGCTATCTCTGTTTAGCCTAGTCAGAGACTGGGTAAGAACACTGAAGATTTCAGTTGCCCAATTGCCTAGCTAAAAAATTTACGACCTGTCCAAACCACACAATGTGTTTCAGCCATTAGAGACATACTTCCATTGATGTATATTACTGTAGAATTTGTACTGCCTTTCTCTAACTGATGGAATAAAACTCATTCTTGTTTGTGAACACTGGCTTTGCACGTCTCCGTACTGCCTTTAAGAACTAGCTTGTTTAGCGGTGTGCGAACGAGGCTGTTTTGCCGTCGTTTCCAGGTTCCGCTGTGTCTGCAGCTTGATTACATTTATGGCTCAGCCCTTGAAAGGCTATTTCTTGCTTATTGCTTATCATTTGTAAAATTTATTCCTGCAATCTAAGACGCTCGCTTTACAGCGGCTGAGATGAGAATGTTTTTAGTTTTAGTTTTTACATTTCCAGGCCACCAGATGTTTGTAGGGAAACAGATGGTCTGATGACCTCTGCTCAACCTCATTTTGACCCATGCTTGACTTATTGGTTTCACTGTTTATAGCTAGTATTCGCTATTACTGTAATTCCCACCCAGCTCGGGCCATTGTATACGATCAGTTCTCAACACTTCAGTTCTCTATTAGCTATACTGACTGCCGGTTTCAGCTCATATCCAATATAACACCCCATGATTAGGATTTTTATAGATGTACTTGGACTACCAGAGAGAAGAGGCCAAATTTGGCCCATATGAATCAGTTCTATCATCGTCTATTCCCACTCATCCCCCAGTGTATCAAAGGGGACTGCAAGCTACATTTCTGCATTTGGGTTTGATGCCAACATCCTACCGCAACCAGCCGCATCACATATCTTATACTCGTGCAGCATTTACATTTTGGCCCAGCTCTGGTCCATGTCATGCATGAGATATGGTCTCATCAAGGTTGTTCTGGCAACCAGATTCAGAGGCGTTTATGATCATGGTGGTATGTAGGCCAGATGAAAGTGTGGACCAGCACTGGTCATGAATTTTTTTGTTCGTTAGTTTGTTTTAAATTTATATAGTATTTAGAAATGATAATCATGGTGCTGAATTGTAGAAGCAGTATATGTACAGTGTATGGGGGTTGCAAGTGGCAGATTTTGTGTTTTGTGCTACTGGGCTGGTTTTTAGTAGACATTGGGCTGAGAGGGGCATGGTGGCTTAGTGGTTAGTACATTTGCCTCGCACCTACAGGGTTGGGCACTTGATTCCCACCTCCACCCTGTGTGTGGAGCTTACATGTTCTCCCCGTGTTTCAGGGGTTTCCTCCAGGTTTCCTCCCCTAGTCCAAAGACATGCGTTGTAAGCTGTTTCTCGTTTCCAAATAGTCTGTAGTGTGTTAACTGGTGTGTGTGTGTGTGTGTGTGTGTGTGTGTGTGTGTGTGTGATTATGCCCTGCGATGGGTTGGCACCCCGTCCAGGGTGTCCCCTGACTTGTGCCCCACTCCCCACTGCATAGTGGTATCTGTCTATCTATCTATCTGTCTGTCTATCTATCTATCTACAGTGAGGGAAAAAAGTATTTGATCCCCTGCTGATTTTGTACGTTTGAAATGATCATTCTATAATTTTAATGGTAGATTTATTTGAACAGTGAGAGACAGAATAACAACAAGAAAATCCAGAAAAACGCATGTCAAAAATGTTATAAATTGATTTGTATTTTAATGAGGGAAATAAGTATTTGACCCGCTCTCAATCAGAAAGATTTCTGGCTCCCAGGTGTCTTTTATACAGGTGACGAACTGAGATTAGGAGCACACTCTTAAAGGGAGTGCTCCTAATCTCAGCTTGTTACCTGTATAAAAGACACCTGTCCACAGAAGCAATCAATCAATCAGATTCCAAACTCTCCACCATGGCCAAGACCAAAGAGCTCTCCAAGGATGTCAGGGACAAGATTGTAGACCTACACAGGTCTGGAATGGGCTACAAGACCATTGCCAAGCAGCTTGGTGAGAAGTTGACAACAGTTGGTGCGATTATTCGCAAATGGAAGAAACACAAAAGAACTCAATCTCCCTCGGCCTGGGGCTCCATGCAAGATCTCACCTCGTGGAGTTGCAATGATCATGAGAACAGTGAGGAATCAGCCCAGAACTACACGGGAGGATCTTTTCAATGACCTCAAGGCAGCTGGGACCATAGTCACCAAGAAAACAATTGGTAACACACTACGCCGTGAAGGACTGAAATCCTGCAGCGCCCGCAAGGTCCCCCTGCTCAAGAAAGCACATATACATGCCCGTCTGAAGTTTGCCAATGAACATCTGCATGATTCAGAGGACAACTGGGTGAAAGTGTTGTGGTCAGATGAGACCAAAATGCAGCTCTTTGGCATCAACTCAACTCGCCGTGTTTGGAGGGGGAGGAATGC